>NC_056728.1:1820966107-1821128607 GCF_019279795.1 Protopterus annectens
ATACAGTTGGGGTCTGGATGCTGCCCCCAGAAGCTCTGAGAAGCTAGATATCCTGTGATGCTTTTTTTTTTTTTAATTGCACAGATGACCATTGGCTACATTCGGGGAATCTTCTGGTCCACTGGGGTTTCCTTACCTCCCCAGTACTAAGTCTGACCCATATTCAGGGCTAGTGAAGCAGTATCATATCGTCCAAGAAGTGGTTTCTAGACTAAGATCTTAATTTGCCCCCTGCACACTCTCATGGTAACCAGGGGGTGACATGCAATGGGATTATGACATATTCTCCATTCCTCCTTGTGTGAATCAGCCATACCCCATATCCTCCTTGTAGATAGCATTTCCCATGCGCCCCACCACTAGCATCAACCAGTTAATCAAATTCTGGTTGCCTGGGCCATAGTTAGGGGTTTATCTGTGTATAAGAACACAATCCAGCCCTGTAAAAATACACACCACAGCACTCAAATAAAATGCAATTGATTTTATTTTTGATCCATAGTCTCATAGATAAACCACTTTCAGCACAAAGCCTTCATAAGTATTAGAGCTGGATTGTGTTCTTGTGTTTGTTTGATTTACAAGCACTGTACAGACTGGGGAACTTCATTTGCGAGCATCTGTTTTTGGCTTTAACCGTGTACACCATCAGCATGGTCATTTTGCAATACATTTTATGCATTATCATCAAGGAAAATTGCTTGCAAACTATTCATTTTTAATTACAAACCAGAATATTTATGTACCTGCCTCCAGTATATGTTTGTCTACAGATAAAATTGGTGATTATTTTTTTTCCACATCTACGGACACTACTGTACCTGTCATTGATTAATTTCATGAATGTCCTCTCCAGGCAACCAAAGTTAGGTACATATTTTGTACAATTTTGATGTTTGAGATGAAAAATTAAAGAAAGTATGGCTATATTCTTTCCCATTTACAGGATGTTGCCCAGTAGCTTCTTATTGTGCCCTATTGGCTTAATTCCTCTTGCAGGACAGGAATCAGGCATCTCTGGTTAAGGTAAGAGCCCTATGTCTCATTCGGGTCCTAGAACAGTCATGGTAGAGAGTGGGTTAGTCTGCATAATCATTTGCACTACCTTCAAACCACTGAAGCTGTAACCTTCAAGCAGCTCCCTTGAGCCCCACAAATGTGATGTACCCTGGAAAACATGCATACTACAACACATGACATTACCCAGTGTTTGTGGTACCCAGGTAGTAAGCCAGGGCTGCCTCACTACACAAAGATTGGAGAGCAGCACTCAGCTTCTTTCCCAAAGTGTGTAGTATAAACTTACAGAGAACAAATACATAGTACAGTATGTGTGAAACTCATTTTTATATTTGTTTGTGTTAACCTGTTAATGTAATTTCACTCCATACTCATATACTGTTGAAGGTCAGAATCTAGTTACATCCCTTTACTTAACTGATTCTCCAATTGCTCTCTATAGCAGGATTACAAGAGAGCCATAGCCTGTAATAGCCTGTCCTGTTACTTAGTGGCACAAGGCTAGCAATACACCAAAGCCATGCCAACTTTTATTATTCTTTGGAATAACTTTGGAACTGATTGCTTTGGCATTTCTGATGCAACCTCAAACTTGGGCTGCTAGTAAAAGTTGATTTAGTATAATTAGCATTCCAAAGTTGTACTTCAGTGAAAGCATGACGTGAATGCTTCCAGCAACTTAATTTTACTGCAGTATGAAGCATGTTCACTATGAATTTATTTTTTCAATAATTTGTGCCCTTGGCAGTTATCCAGTTTGTTCCCTTGATGCCAGGCCTGCTTATTCCCTTGTACTGAACAGCAAGTAAACTTCTGGTAGACATTCATCTAAAGATTAGTACTCCGGGTGCTTTTTCTTTAAGAACTGAGCATAGGCTTGACATTTGTAGTATTTGCAGCATAGCAAGGATACTTGCATAAGATAGTTAAAAACATTTTCTTCTTGCCTGGTTGAAAAACAATTAAAATCTTGACAATCTTTCTCAAAAGTGTGTTCCAAGCACAACAAAGAACATACTACAACTTGAGAGAGGATAGAAAGGAAAAAAGAAGGAAAACACTGACTAGCCTGATGATAAGAAAACTTAATCTGTTTGCAAAAATCAATAAAAAAACATGAGTCCTTTATCAGCGCAAAATAATAATCTGCATGTATTTTGACAGAGCTCAGTTTGGGGATCTCTATGACAGTCATAAATGTACAGAGCGAATGTCTGACACCAGAATTCATAACCTTTGTCTGAGGTATGCAGCCTAATTTTACAGTTACAGAAATTCCTTCAGAAAGACCTTGAACACATGATTATAAAAACCTAAAACTTATGAAACAACAGGGGCTTCTGCTTGTCCCCTGGACCAAAGTTTATTTTGTATTGAAACCCATGAGCCATTACCAGTGCCAAAAAGGGTCATAAAGAGGGAAAAGAAAAAATAATCTTCCCTCCTTTATTTTCCAGAGAAGAGAAGGAATTTAAAGTAAAATTGATTGAATCTCCTCCATATCCCGATTCTGACCATTAATGTTCGTCTTAGTCCTGTGATTCACCCTCCAAAAGTGATCATTACGTTTTTTTTTTTTTTTTGTCTGAGACTATAAGGAAGAGTTTGGCTAAACATCTACATGTTTCCTGTGTTCTCAATCTGTATTCTCCCTTACTAAATATAAAAACCTCTGAGGAAGTTAGTTTGTAGGTTGTCAGTCACTCTTTTGAACTGATAGATTACTTTTTTTTGGCATGAGTAATTTAGAATTTTGAGATCATTTGTCAGAACAAGACAGCACAATCAGTTTAGAAAAGGAAAACATTACAGAAAGTAAAGCTAGAGAAAATCATAATATTCTTTTTATTTTTAACATAGTAACAGAAGTGGAACAAGTGGTTTAGGGTCCACTTTATCTTCTTTTTTTTCCTGAAAAGCAGCTTTCATCATTTCTTTAAGAATTAGCTACACATAAAATCTAGGTTGATTTTGAGCTGTCGATGCTTCAGGATTATGGTAATTTATTTGTTATGAAGCAGACCAGAGTTAGCACCCACATCTTTTAACAGTTTGGATAGTTTACATTTATTGAATGTGTGAAATGTTTTTGAAGCTCGGTGGAAACAGTATACAAGTATTAACATGGAAATATAGTCATATGTTACGTACAAACCAGTGAAAATGAGCAATATTCTCAAGTATATAAATGTGAAAGAAGTGGCTTAGTTACACACAATCAACTTTAATTAAAATAAAAAAATCAACACATGCAAGTGTTTATGTTCAACCCTTTATTTCTAAAAGCACATTATTTACAATACAGTGTTTTAAAGGTTACAATCAATACAAATGTGACTTAATAGTTAATGCCAGAAACTACTTATGTTCAGTGCTGGAAGGTTAGTCTGAGAACAGGTACTTTCCCCATGAAAAAGATGTTTTTGTTGTAAGTTTATAAGTAGCCACAAATCAGAAAACAAAGAAGAACCATGATGTCTCCTCAGTCTAAACCAAATCCAAGGACACAACAAACCACAATTAAACATAATGCTCACCAAGACTGTATTGTTAATCATTCTCATCCACTGAATGGATTCTTCAGAACAAATTACATCACATTTTACAGAAATAAAATAACCTACATATCAGTCGTGACAATAAAATACATCTTTAATATACAATGTTATTCAAAATATACATATAAAGTATAAACATGTTAAATATTAAAAATACAAATTAAACTGTAAAATATGTACTTAACTAAAACTCTCGTGCTCAAAATGTAACTTTTATAACTTAACCGATGCAAGTTTAAGAATACTAGAAACTGAAATAGAATATTTGTCTAGCATTTAATCTAAGTTGTTACTCCAACTCACTGTATTCCAATGTAGATTCCCAATGTCCTACTCTTAAATAAATAGATGCCTTTTTCCTAAACAGAAAATATATACAAACTTGTTAAAATTATTACATGCAAAAGAATGTTTACTTAATGCATCAATCATAACTTTCCTTTTAATTTCACTTGTGTTCTCTTGCCATTAATCCTACCCCCCCCCCAACATAGAAAGAGAGACAGGATGATAGATAAACGATTCCTTTAAAATGACCCTGACACAGAATAGTTTTGAGATAACTATAAATGCAGCATGAGTCATTTATAAACATACAAAATTTGTAGTGGCTACATTTCACCGTAGCTTTTGTCTGACCTTCAATATTCATCACCATTATGAATTCATATTACCACTATTCGTATTTACTTCAAATATTTGCTTAAAATTCAAATTCTTCCTATAAGTAAAATCAGGTTCACTTTCCAGCTTGTTCCTTAAATCTGCATTAAATGCTAATGCTCAGTTTCTCCTGTGATATTCACAGAATAAATGGTAAAGGGTAATATCCTAGATTTATCCCCATTACTATTTTTAACCAGGGCTGTTTTCTTCTTAAAAATAAGCAAGCAACACTATATCTCAGTTGAAAAGGAGTATTTGTTACTAGTCACTGCTGTTTTCTACATTCACATTTAAAGTGCTGTATGATATTACTGTCCCACCTTGATTATTGTTAAGATTGTGCTAGCCAAATGGAACCATCTCCTGCAGAACCTTAGAAAAATTACAAACTACAAATTCAGGCAAAGGCTCATTAGAAACCTAATGAGGACCTACCAGTGCAGTGTTTCCTGGAGAATAGACAAATGTACTCCCTTCAACATAAAGCTAAGCATGAAGAATAAAGTTTATGCCCTGAGGTTGTATGCTAAGAACATGTTAAGATTTTTTTTCAAAAACTTTTAACAGTGTATGTTATATTCTGTCAGGATTATATTGATTTGTAATATTCTGAATTCCTCTGTGTTATTGTGACCGCCATTGTGTTTTGGTCATAACTAAAAGGCTCTAAGGGCCAGCCCTCATAGCCAATTAACAAATGAATCAGTAAAACCCCAAAAAGTACAAACTTTCTTCACACAACTGACGATCTTTGTGGACCACATAACATCTCTTAATGAATCTGTCCATGGATGAAGAACAGACCACAAATATTATATGTTTAAGCACTGGTGTACGAGAAGAAGTAATCATTAATGTGATGTCAGTCTCGTCTTTATTCTCACTGGTGGGTCGGATCTCATCTATCTCAGCCATTAAATAAGCTTGAGGTCCTCAGCTAAGCTCGTGGGCATTTTTCCCTACACATAATGCAACTCCTTTACCACCTCACATCTCGTTTGCAGCACAGCGAAGAGGTTCCAAAAAGCTAGCTCTGGGCTAAGTATTTTCTAATTTTATTGTCTTTACAAACTTTTATTAGCTGCTTATTAGTTAGTCCTTTTCTACTACCTTTCCATTAGCTAGTTTAGTAGAGTGAATGTTCCCTGCCCTCATTATCACCCGTTAAAGTTAGAGGCTGTATAACTGTCATCCATTTTACGTAAAGGACATTATTCCCCTTTCTCTTTCTTTTTTTCTTTATCATCCATTAAGTTAGAGGATGATTTTATTTATATATATATATATATATATATATATATATATATATATATATATATATATATATATATATATACACACACACACACACACATATGTGTATAAACAAAACAAAGCAAAAAAAAACTTATTTTCCATACTTTTCTGTCTTCTTACCCCAGGCGTGTTTGGCTGTGTGTGTGTGTGTGTGTGTGTGTCTGTGTCCCTGTATTCTTTCTTACTGTTGTTTCCCTTATCATGTCGCAAAAACAGGAAGGGGAATCACTTGGATTTAAAAAGTGCAAGAAATGTGGGAAGAAGATGCCCCTTAGAGATACACACACTTTGTGTGTGTATTGCTTAGGGCCTCTTCATCTTCAGGAAATGTGCTCCATATGTCACAGTTTCAATCAAAGAGTGCTTATGGAGAGCAAAAATAAGCTTATTTTAAAGGGCTTACTAAAAACCCCTTTTCAGAGGCAATTTCTTCAGAGTCCTCTCCAAAAAGTTCTGACAAGTCCTTAAAATGCTCATCTTTGGCTCCAGAAGCTACCTCAGAGCCGAGCCAAAGAACTCCTTGACTGTCTGCTCCAACAGAAACCCCAGAGCAGACAGTTGTTGCCAGATCCAAGATAGGCTCAGAGTCATCTGAATCCTTGGCTCCGACGTCTTTGGCGCTTACAGAAACTTGTCACTGGAGCCGTTCTCCCTCCCTAAAACCAATAACATCAAGGCTCCCTTCTCCACTGTTAACTAAGTCCAGATCTCCGACACTATCTACTCAGTCCACCAGAAGCTTGTCTGATGAAGATGTGGATAGGGTTGTGCAGAGGCTACTAAAGACTCTGGCTCTGGCTAAACATTTGCTGGATCCAAGCCCAAAGGAATCGGACCAGACACAACCCCCTCCTCTGGTACCTGTTCCTCCTCTGATCCATCCCTTGGTTTTGGAGCTGGAAGACTCCAATCTCCAGATTGTGTCTGTATCACCTCCAGGATCTTCAATTTCCTTGGAGCAGATATCTGCCCTGAGTGTTTTCCTCAGAGCAGGACACCTCTAGGAGCCAACACTCTCCAGTCGGGCCCTCAGAGCCAATTCAGATCTCTCCGGATCTGACTCTGCCTCTGGGGGCCTTGGAGTGGGTGATTTCAGCTCATACCTCGGCTTCAGAGTTTCTGTCCCCAACATCATGCATACCTTTGGCTCTGACAACCTCTTTGTCAGATCTGGGGGAGTCCTTAGAGTGGGGGCAGTCGGCTTTCAAGGTTATGAGGAGGGTTTTGACTTCTTCCCAGTCTAAGACGCAACCTCTATTGGATCATCTTCCTAGTTCTAGACAGTTGCCTTTGTCCTCTCAGGTAATCCTTCCATAGGATCACAGAGACCCCAGGCCTCAGGATGTCCAGCAAGGGACTCCCCCCTCTTTCCAAAAACCTCCCCAGAGTATCCCATTGTGGAGGTCCCTTGGAAGAGGACCTGCAAAAGGAAGCATCTTGACTCCCCAGAAGAGTCTATCACATCAGATACTGACCTCAATGATACATAAGAGTCCCCACAGTCACCTCCTGAAGATGTCTCCTTTGGAGACATCCTCAAAAATCTTAAAACAGAGAGGTGACTGACAGTCCACACCCCTTTGGCTGAGGAGTGAGTTTACCTGAAGGCTTTTGGGTCTCGCCCTTCCACCTTTTGGGTGATCCCCCTTCTGACAAGCTTATGGAATTAATCTCTTGGAAGGCCTGTGAGACCCCAGATGTCATAGAGCCCACTCCTAGAAGGCCAAACAAATACATTACTGCCACAAAAGATAAGGCTTTTTTGACTAAGGGTGTAGCAGTTAATGCCATGTGTGATGCCGTGCCCTGGCCCAGCAATCAAGGAGCCTCCATCCTTACCACTAACACCAGGGAGGGTGTCTCATATAAGAGGAAAGGATAACAAATACACACAGTAAAGTACAATTTCCCTTAAGTGCCCACAGAGATCACAGTCAGTCTGGGGCTGGTTGCTCTCCTGCTCCCTAGGTCCCCGATAAGACTCCCTACTGGCACAGCTATAAGGTCCAGATCTCAGACTAGCTGGCAAGCTAACCTCCAGTACCCTCTCTGTCCTACCAGGGCTTTGTGTCCCTGCCCAGGTAGCTGGCACACCACACACACTTTGAGATAAGTATTTATACAACTTCACAGACACTCCTGGGAAAGGCTGACACAGATTCTTCAGCTGTGCCCCTTTACCCAGACTATACGGTAGTAATTACTGCCACCACCAGCTAATAATTATCAGCTAACCAAAGGCCCTTAAAAGGGTGTCCAAGTATTACTGTGCGATATTATTATCCAATTGGTAAGTGTGACTAATCAGTCTAAGGCTTATTAGAGTGGCTTTGTACAATAAACTCTATAAATATGCAATGTACTCTAGAGCTTAACTTAACTCTACACAAACCAGCCACAGGTAAAAGGTTTTAAAAATATTTAATAATAAAAGACACAAGACAATACTACCACAATACGATGCTACTCAAGAGTTCAGAGATCACACAGAAACATAAAATAATTCCGTAGTACAGTTCTGACATAACAGAAAAACACAAGTCTAATCTTTATAGTTGTAGCTATTTCTACAAGAAAACATACTTCTAAAGTAACTTACTTTCATAGAGCAAGGCAGTGCTGAGGTTGGATATCAAGATCAAAATGCTTACAGTCTGTCTGTCAGCAACAGTTTTTAAACTCACTAACAATCTCTGCAGGGCTCTCCCAGATTACATCATTCTGACACTTAGGTTTTCCCAATATACACATTATATCATTTTGACACTTAGTCTGGAGTTCCCAGGCCAACAGGCTACATTATTTAACAATCTAATTCCTGCTCAGGAAACTGCAACAATAAAAGACATGTACACTCTAGTAATTATTCCTTAAGTTAAAGCAATAGAAATAATGTGTTCAGCTAGCCTCTTTGGCACCACTATCTAGATCAAAGGGTATACAAGACATAATTTTAACTTCAAAAGAACAGATGTAAAATGCTTGGCTTAGTTTTCCTTACAGCAGATGGCAATGTTGCTACAATCTTGAAGTTCAACATTTTACAGTGTTTTCTTTAATTTAAGAAGCAAGCCTGTATTTTACATTTATATTTACAAATGCCAAATTATGTATCAAATTCTATTTGACTATGCTGGCAGTCTTCACCCCCTTCTCTACCAGTCTTCACACCATGGTCATGGAGGTGGCCACTAAAAATGAGCTATCTGAGACCAGCTGCACTATCCATCCTCATAATAAGGACTCTAGGACCATGGATACATATCAGAAGCGTGTGTTTTCATCAGGGACCTTTGCTTTTAGGTCTCTGAACTACCTTACCCATTTTATTACTACAGAGGGACCCGTTAAAGGAACTTACAGACTCCCTCCATGGAGAGGTAGCTGATGCATTAGCAGATATGGTTAATGCTCAGCTCGCCACCCTCAATTTGGTCGTAAACACTTTCATGAGGCTCATATCTTATGCAGCATATGGGACAAGTATTGCTGCGGGTTCTGGTATTGCTCTTAGGAGACAGGCCTGGATGTGCCTTTGCAGTTTTGCAGAGCATTCAAGTATTCCTTCGTTAATGCCCCTTTTTGATGGCTCTTCTCTTTTTGGGCCTAAAGTGAAGGAAACACTCACCAGGTTTGAACAGGAAGGCAAGACCTAGTCTGCCATTGGAGTACGTTTTTCCAGACCATTCCCTAAAGGTCAGATAGGTAGTGGGATGATGGCATTCAGGAAATCCAAAAGGTCTTTCCATAACACACAGGGCGAAAGTTCCACCAGGGGCAGAGGGGGGAACAACAATAGAAGACACCACTCTCGCTGCAGGGGAGGACTGCACAATCCACAATTATGGCTCCAGAGATTCCTTCTTTGAAAGGCCCTTTCAGCACTCCTGAGGGAGTGCCATATTGCTTGTCTCTGGAGGCAGTAGGAGGGTGATTGTCTCTGCACTGAGAAACCTGGCAAAAGATAACAACCTATACTAATGAAATGATAGCTGCGGAAAGCAGTCTGAACAGTACCCTCTCTTTATCCTGTTTTGTTTTCACTTCAGTTAGTAATAATGGCTCTCCACTTATCAACTGTTGATAACCGTTTATTAAAAATGTAAATGAAGCGAATCCAGTTAATAATACAAGTAGTACAAGTAAAAACAAATAAATATAAAATTAAGCGCTTTTCGTCTTCTTAATGTGAAGACATCCTCAGACAAACTTTTCTCCTAATATTCCTCTATATATAACTTCCTGTTAAATCACATGGTTCTATCAATTAATACGTGCAATGTTTAAAGTTCGTTGCAAGTTGAAACCTGCTAACATTTATAGTATAGCATTTGCTAACATATTTATACTTGCATATCTTTAAAAATGCATATATACCCACTTATTCGAGTCTTGTTTAATCTCCTGCACTTTACTTAAACAATGTTGCAGTCTGCTAACAGTTATTTTTGTAGCATTTACTCAACATGTTACTTTGTTGTTCTTGCATACCCTTAAAGTTATACATACGTTCACTTTACTTTGAAACTTTAAAAATGAATCCAACTAACTGAAACAAATTACAGCAAATAAATATATAAAGTTAGAACACCTACACTACTTTGATACAAATAACACAATCTATATTCTACCTACAGTTCATAAAAAAGCCATTTGAAAGGTAGTCCAACTAGTGAAAATCGAAATCACGAATATTACTGTGTTTATTAATTGTACTTGCATACCTGGGCAAAATATTTTATATGTTATACATACTCATAGATAACAACCGACAGATGGGAGCAGAACATAATATCTAGAGGATATGTTATTCCCTTCTCCTACCCCGTTCCTGTAAACAGATCAGTTCCAGACATTCCACCCAGTCAATAGGAACATGTAACCTTAGAAATTCAAAATTTGCTAGAGTCATCCAAGACGTTCCCGCAGACCAGACAGGATCCGGATCTTACTCAAGATTCTTTTTAGTTCCAAAAAAAAAAAACGGACTGGAGGCTTATTTTTGATCTCAGCAATTTGAACAAATATGTCCAGAAATCCAAGTTCCAGATGGTGACACTGCAGTCGACACTTCCATTTCTGGAAAAGAACAATTGGATGTGCTCCATAGACCTTCAGGATGCATACTACCATATTCTAATGGACAGGCAGTCCAGAAGGTTCTTATGCTTCCAGCTAGGAGCCAATCGCTTCTAGTTTTGAGCTCTGCCCTTTGGTCTCACTACAGCCCCCAGAGTGTTCACCAAGTGTATGGCAGTAGTGGCAGCTCACTTGAGGTGCCAAGGATTCTGTGTGTTTCCATATCTGGACAACTGGCTCATTACTGCCCTGACCAGGCATCTTCCACTGCAAGCCAGGGATTATAGTCTACAATTCTGTTCCTCCCTAGGAATTACCATAAATTACGAAAAATCTGCTCTAGAGCCATGTCAATCCTTGGTATTCATAGGAGCACAGATAAATACAACAATTATGTCAGCAAAACTTCCTCAAGACAGGGTACACAACCTTCAATGTTATGTATGGATACTGATCAGAAAAAAATGGGCTTCTGCCAAGCTAGCTGTACAGGTTCTAGGGAAAACGGCAGCTTCAATTGTTTTAATCCCACTAGCTTGGTTTCATATAAGGATTCTCCAGTGGTTACTTTCAACACAATGGTCATTTCTGGATCTTCCAATGACACACAAGGTTATAATAACTGACTCATGCAAAAGGGACCTTCAGTGGTGGCTCAACTCTCCCCTGGTGTCTCAGGGCCCTCCTTTTACCCCCTCAGCCCCAAGCCATGGTGACCACGAATGCTTCCCAGATAGAGTGGGGGGGGGCATTATCTGGGAAAGACAGTTCAAGGTACCTGGTAACAACATGAGGCCTATTTGCACATACATGTTCTAGAGATGAGGGCAGTGCTCTTGGCAGTGCAAGCATTTCAGGATTCCCTCCCTCTGGGAACTATAGCAATTCAGTCAGACAACATGCCTGTAGTCTGGTACATAAACAAACTGGGGAACCAGATCTTATCCCCTATGTCAAGAAGCCCTGAGGGTCTGGCAATGGGCAGAGGCCTCCAACTGTTTTTTCATAGCAACGTACATCCTGGGGATATCCAACATTATTGCAGACAAACTGAGCAGACATTCTATGGCCGCACAAGTGGTTTTTCAGTCAGAAAGTTGTGGAAGAGATCTTCCAAAAATACGACCAGTCTTGCTGTGATCTCTGTGTGTCACCCACCAATGTCAAATGCAGCAACTACTTTGCCCTGATCCCCCAATGGGGGAGTCACCAAGGGATGCACTTGTTCATGACTGGCCCCTGGGACTTCTTTATGCCTTTCAGTTATCAGCTGTCTCAAATTTTCAGGTAGAAGAAAATGGTTTTGCAGTTATTTCAAACAGACTTTGCAAAGCATTCCTCAGAGGAACTACATTAATTCTGTCTCCATATAGAAACCCAGTTCCGCCTTGGGACTTGAATTTCATGTTATCAAAGATTATCTCCCCTCCATTTGAACCATCTGCTACATGCAAATTTAAATATCTTTCATGCAAAACGCTCTATCTGAAGTAGTTACTTCATTTGATCTGCAACCTGTGGGTGTCGGATCCGACAGCTTTCCAAGATCCGAGCTCCTAGCTCCTCCCCCTACCCATAATCCCCTACTACTAACCACATTACCTCAGATCGTTTTTTGCCGCGGCTAAAGAAACTTCCTTGTGAAGAGCTCCTGGCTGGGTGAGATCTTTGCTGGTTTTAAACCGATTTTTTCCTTCAAAGTTGTCGTGTGTGTGTGTGTGTGTGTTAGTTCCCTTTTCTGATTCTTGTACTAGTTTTTTGGTCACTTTTGTTAAATTTATAACTAGTTTTATCTTCACTCCCCTCCCCCTCCTAGTGTTTGGGTGTGTGTATGAATGATGTCAGAAGGGCCTAAGGCCATTTTCTCTAAATGTACTGAGTGTGGCCACAAGCTTTCTCCAGCTGATGGCCACACTCAGTGCGTTTTGTGCCTGGGGGCAGCCCATTTGTCAGAGGCCTGCCAAATCTGCGTGGCCTTTAACCCCCGGGCACTTCGGGATAGGAAGAACAAGCTGATCCTGGCGGGAAAGCTCCCCCAGGAGTCGGCTTCTTCTTCCTCTCCCATTCGGGCTCTAGCTGCTTCAGCAGGTTCGGCGCCGTCTATCCCCTTAGCTCTACCCGGGACTCAACCTCCCTCATCGGGTTTGAGCTCTGGGGAAACTAGTGCCTCTTCTCTTAGAGAGAAGAGGCACAAAGATAAGGATGGACATAAGTCCCACAAAAGGCGGGCCGAATCTCATCCTTCGGCTCCGCCAGCAAAACTACTTAAATCTCCCTCGAGGGTCTCCGGATCCCCCTCCTCTCGGCGCCGTTTGCCCTGTTTTTCACCGGAGCCGGAGGAGGAGGAGGATAGGTCTCCCTCGAGATTTTCGAGGCTGCCCTCCCGGCCTGCCTCCACTACTTCATCTAGGTCGACCCGAAGCATCTCCGAAGTGGATATGGATCGGATGATGCGTCGGTTCTTACAGACCCAAATGCAGATGGGGATGCTCTTGCCTCCCCCACCTCTGGGGGGGAGTGCAGCCCCCATATTTGCCTCAATCACTCCTTCTCCGACTTGTTTTCGGGTCTCGGAGTCATCGGATCCAGGCCCTTTCGGACCCGGGGAATTATCGGCGCCGACAGCGGTTATCTCTTCGACGCCGACTATACCTTTGAGCTTGTCGGACCCGAGCTCTCGGGGCCGAGGGCTGAGCATCGGATCCGAGGGAGTTGCTGTGTCTTCGCCGCTGTTGGCGTCGGAGCACACCTCTGCCTCGGCGCCGACTGCATCGGCTCCGACCCCGATCCCTTCCTCGGATCCGAGGAGATTGCTCTCAGAGGCTGGTGAGAGTGGCTCTCCTTCGGCTTTTGAAGTAGTGGAAAGGGTACTGTCGAGGTCCTCCAGATCCCCGACCCAGGCTTCAGATCCACCCGTACCCCCACTGTATGAGGGTCTGTCTTCCATCATCCGTCCATCTGGACAGCCTGCCCAAGCCCTCCAGCTAGTTTCTGTGGAGGAACAACAACCCGTGGACGAGCCCTCTTCGGACAGTCCCACCGAGGAGGTCCCTCAGAAACATTGGTGCAAAAGGAGGCACCTGGACCCCCCCCCCCGAGTCCATTAACACAGACACAGACTTAGATGATACAGAGGGTTCCCCAAGGTCTCCCCCTGAAGATGTCTCCTTTGGAGACATCATGGAAATGTTGTGTGTTAGAGGGGGTGGTCTGCCCAAAAGCCCTCCCTTGATGAGTCCGTGTTCCTGGAGGCCTTTGAGACAGGCCCATCTACCTCCTGGGTGTCCCCTCCGGCTGACCCCCCTGGTGGACTTAATTACCACCAGGGCTTGGAAGGAGCCCGACACCGTGGAGCCAATCCCTAGGCACCCCGATAAAGTCCTCGGCCCACCCACAGATAGACCGTCTTGAGCCAAAGGAACCCCTGTTAATGCTATGTTGGTGGTGGCGGCCACCAAAAAAGAACTTGCGCAGGAGAGTTCTTTGGTTCACCCGCCGGATAAGGAATCTCGAGCGCTTGACCGGATTGGGAAGCGGATGTTTGCTTCAGCGACCTTTTCCATAAGGGCGCTGAACTATATGGCACATACCATTTGGCTACAGTGAGACTTGATTAAGGAATATGCTGCAGCCCCCCCAGAGTCCATGTCAGTCCCAGACAAAAAGGTTTTTGAGACTCGAATGGCCACTCTAAAATCCATCTCCAATACCTCTATGCGGCTTCTCTGCCATGCAATGGAGGGAGCTGCTAGAGCTAGCAGAGCCAGGGTCATCTTGCGACGTCTCTCCTGGCTCCGTCTGTGCGACTTCACGGACCCCTTCAAGGCATCCTTCGTGAACGACCCTTTTGACGGTTCTGCCTTGTTTGGCAAAACTGTTCGCGACACGCTGGTCCAAAGCGAAAAAGACGGGAAGACGCTGTCTGCCATCTCAGTCCACTTCTCTAATCCCCAAAGATCCTTCTCCAGGAATCAGAGGGGACAAAAGAAGCTGTGGTTCCGTAAGTCTCAGCAATCCCATCCTGCTGCGGACCACTCATCCTCTAGAGGCAGAGGAGGACAAGGTGGATGCCGGCCCAGAGGCAGAGGGGGGCCACGTAATTTCGGGTCTAGAGAACCTTTCTCGGACAGACCCGCACAACAACCCTGAGGGCTTGCCTGACTGTCCCTCTCTGGAGGCAGTCGGGGGGCGATTGTCGGAGCACCTGTCAAACTGGGAGTCCCTTACAACAGATCGATGGGTGCTCCGGATCATATCCAGAGGTTACTCCATTCCTTTCATAAACCTTCCCCCAAACCCAGACGTCTCCCCGATGTCCCACCCGATCAGAGGGAGGCAGCGGCTTTGGAGATTTCAAAGCTGCTAAGAAAAAGAGCCATCCAGCCCCCCCCCCCAGACCAGTCCGGATTGGGTTATTACTCCAGGTTCTTCTTGGTGCCAAAGAAAACGGGGGACCTCAGACCCATCTTAGACCTTTCCGCCCTGAACCTGTTCATACCCAAGGAAAAGTTCCGGATGGTCACTCTCCAATCAATTCTCCCCCTGCTGCGGGAGAATGACTGGATGTGCTCGCTAGACCTCAAGGATGTGTATTACCACATATTAATGGACAGACGATCCAGGAGGTTTCTCCGCTTCTGGCTCGGAGCCAGTCATTATCAATTCAGGGTTCTTCCATTTGGCCTCACCTCAGCCCCCCAGAGTGTTCACCAAGGTCATGGCAGTGGTTGCAGCCCACCTGAGACTCCAGGGCATTCAGGTCTTCCCTTACCTAGACGACTGGCTCCTCACCGCGACCAACAGGCATCAGCTCTCTGCGGCGAGAGATTATGCTCTGTCTCTGGCCCACAACCTAGGCATCTCAGTAAATGAGCAGAAATCCTGCCTGTGCCCCACTCAAGCCCTAGAATTCATAGGGCCAGGTTAGATACACAAATCTCCAAAGTTGTTCTAACGTCAGTCAGGCTGAACAGCTTGTCGTTCCAGGTGTTAGCCCTTCTTCGGAGCTCTGCTCCTCCAGCGGAGTTAGTCCTGAGGGCACTGGGGTCTATGTCAGCAGTGATCGGTCTCTCTCTTCATGCTCGTCTGCGAATGCGCATATTACAATGGACCCTTCAAGTCCAATGGTCCCTGTCGATCCATCCAATATGCATGCCAATCCCCCTGAGCAGGGTGTGCAGGGACTCCCTTTTGTGGTGGTTACAGGCACAGGAACTCAGAGAAGGGAGACCCTCCGGCCAAAGCCACGTTGACCACGGACGCTTCTTGCCTCGGGTGGGGGGGGCATTGTTCAGGCAGATCCGTTCAAGGCACGTGGACTTCCCTAGAGACTGCTTTACATATCAACGTCCTAGAGATGAGGGTGGTGCTTTTGGCATTGCAAGCTCTCCACGACCTTCTTCCCATAGGGATTATTGCAATCCAGACAGACAACATGTCAGTGGTCTGGTATATAAACAAACAAGGAGGGACCAGATCTTATCCCCTGTGTCGAGAAGCCATGAGAGTGTGGGAATGGGCGATTTCCACCAACCGCTTTCTGATAGCAACGCACATTCCGGGGCGGTCCAACATATTCGCAGACAAGCTAAGCCGAGTGTTCCTCACTCCAGACGAGTGGTCTCTGAATCCATCTGTTGCGAAGCAGATCCTCCACAAATGGGGTCAGCCTCGCTGCGACCTTTTCGCTTCTCCTTTAAACACAAAATGCAGCGAGTACTTCGCGATAGTTCCCCCCAGAGGGGAGACCCCCAGAGATGCTCTAGTCCATGCTTGGCCTCCCGGACTCCTTTATGCTTATCTCCCCCTCCCACTTATGATGAAATTCATCCAGAAAGCCTGTCGGTTGGGGAGCAGAGTTATCCTCATAGCCCCATTCTGGCCTCGACAGATCTGGTTCCCCTTTCTGCGGTCTCACAGTGTGGCTCCCCCATGGATTCTGGATCCCAGTCCAGACCTAATCTCGCACCCAGCGAGATGCCATACCCCAAACCTGGTCAATCTCAAACTTGCTGCTTGGTTGATCCAGTTCCATTAATGGCTAGGACTCTCGGTATCTCATCCCCCATTAAGGCCATTCTGGTGGTGGCTCATAAACCATCTACCAGGAAACTTTACAACAGTAAATGGAAACATTTTTCCATCTGGGTCAAAGATAAAGAATTGGACCCCTTTACTGTCCCTATTCCGACTATTCTGGACTTCTTTCCCTGCTTTTTAGACAGGGAGCAAGTGCCTCCACAGTCAAAGTGCAGTTGGGGGCCATCTCCCATTTAAACATGGGGGACGGCATAGGCTCCTTAGCATCTACAAAATTGTGCAAAACCTTCTTAAGAGGCATTTTTCTTTTGAAACCACCTGTCAAGACTGTGGTTCCCCCGTGGGAACTCACTCTGGTCTTACAAGCCTTAACGAGACCACCTTTTGAGCCTGCGGCCTCGGTTCCATTGAAGTTCTTGTCTTGGAAAACTGCTTTCTTAGTGGCTATTACTTCAGCCAAGAGGGTTTCAGAGTTACAAGCTCTGTGTATCAAACCTCCGTACCTTATTTTTTACAAAGATAGAGTGTCCCTCAGGACTAACCCGTCTTTCTTGCCTAAAGTGGCTACAGAATCAAACATTAATCAATCAATAAATCTTCCTGTATTTTTCCCAAATTTTCACAACAAAGGAGAATATACGTTGCACAAATTGGATGTACACAGACAACTGTGTTTTTACTTGCATAGGACTATAGAGTTTCGCAAGTCGGACCAGTTGTTTGTTTCTTATGCAAAATCAGCCATGGGCAAGGCAATTGCTAAAGTGACTGTAGCAAATTGGATCTGTCAGTGCATTATGCTGGGATACACTTCATCTGGGAAGCCAGCTCCGGTTGGCGTCCGTGCTCATTCCACAAGATCTGTAGCTACCTCAACAGTCTTTTGGTCTAGGGTTCCAGTAGACGATATTTGTTCAGCAGCTACCTGGTCCTCATCTCATACCTTCATTTTTCATTACAAACTGGATATCATTTCCAGGAGTAGGGCTTCTTTTGGCTCCACGGTGCTTCGGAATATCCTTCCGTAAGGACCACCCAGGTTCTTATAGGTTAGCTGGGGACTCTGTCCCACAGGTTGCAGATCAAATGAAGTAACTACTTCAGTTATAGAAGTTTTGTACTCACCATAACGTTCCATCTGAGTAGATACTTCATTTGTCTGCAACCAACCCCCCCCCCCGCCATCCCCCGAACCTCGGGAATTTTTCTGATCATTTGGAGTTGGTTTCTGTCTCGAGTTGGTGAGGCAAAAAACCGATCTGAGGTAATGTGGTTGGTAGTAGGGCATTATGGGTAGCGGGGAGGAGCTAGGAGCTCGGATCTTGGAGCTTGGAAAGCTGCCGGATCGGATCCGAGGTCGGATCCGACACCCACAGGTTGCAGACAAATGAAGTATCTACTCAGATGGAACGTTATGGTGAGTACATAACTTCTATTTTTAGTAGCTATTACTTCAGCAAGGAGAATTTGGGAGTTACAGGCCTTGTCTTCCAAGCCTCCATACATAATTTTTCACAAGGATAGAGTCTCTCCACACACTAACCCTTCCTTTTTATCCAAAGTAGTTTTGGAGAGTAACCTCAATCATTCTATTGACTTACCAGTGTTCTTCCCAAATTTTCAAAAAAAGGGGAGTATAATTTGCATCTTCTAGATGTTTACAGACAGCTATGTTTCTATTTGCATAGGACATCAGAAATTAGGGATCTAAGACTAATGCTTGATAACACGTTTCCATGAATGGGAAATGGCCGAGCACAGTTTTGCGAAAGTGCTTTTTCACCGAAAAAGCAGTTTCGCAAAACTCAAGTAAAAAAGCATCTAACAACATTTAAAAAAAAAAAAAAAAAAAAGAAGTCATCATGTTTACGCAGGGGGGCAAGCCCCCCCCCCCACTGCAGCCCCACCCCCCCTTACTTTTATATTCTCACTCTGAGATTCTACTACAGTGGGTAAAAGGGAATATTCCCTTATCCCCACTGTGCCACGATCTCAGCAACAGACATTTTCTCATGTTTTTTTCTTAGTACAATTTCACGAAAATGCTTTTTTCAGTGAAAAAGCACTTTCATTAAACTGTGCTCGGCCGTTTCCGATTCGTGGAAACGTGTCAGCAAGCAGTAGTCCTAGACCTGAAATTAGATAGTCAGATCAACTATTTATTTCCTATTCATAGATTAAGAAAGGCCAACTGGTCTCTAAGGTAAAATTATCCAATTGGCTTTCACAATGTATATCTTTCATATACAGTTCTAACAACAAGACTATAGCTAATCCTGTCAAAGCTCATCCCACCAGGTCAGTATCCACTTCTGCAGCTTTCCAAGCCAGATTACCTTTGGACACCATCTGTGCTACAGCCACATGGGCTAAACCACATACCTTTATTACTCATTACAAGTTGAATTTGGCCTCTAGGAATAGAGCATCCTTTGGTTCTATGGTTCTTAGGAATATTCTCCCATGTGCCACCCAAGAATCAGGTAGTTAGTGGTAGCGGTCCCATCAGTGAGAATAAAGATGGGATTGACAACATCACATAAAGAAGTTATGTACTTACCAGAATGTTCCATGTATGTTGTCCATCTCATCCTTTATTCTCCCAACCCACCCACCATAACCCTCTACCTACTCTCCTGGGAGACCGAGTAGTTCTAACTGGATCTTTATCAGACCCTATATCCTCAGAAATCATGTGGGTTTTTAACGTAATAATAAAATTATTCTACTTGTCTCTGCTTGAGGGAAAACAAGATCTGAGGTGGTAAGGGAGTTGTATTATGGGTAGGGAAAAATGCCCAGGAGCTTAGCTAAGGGCCTAAAAGTTTACAGACCTCAAGTTACCACAAATGGATTTGGATGGTTTCCTCATGGCTCATATTACATTCGTATTTGCCCAAAATATGCTACTAAATGCAAAATTGGATGATATAGAAAGCCCTATTAGATACAACTTCAGAATTTGTAATCTGCCAAAGGAATGAGAGGGCAGAGACTTGTAAATGGCTGCTACCACTGAAGAATGATTCTGCGTTTGAATAAGTGCAAATAGAAAAGTACATTGAGCCCTGATTCCTAAATCTAAGCAGGCAAAATGAAAACAATAGCTCCTATAAAATATAAAGGTACAAGTGTTCAGTTTGAGTCATGGGCACTGGAACCATAAGGTGGGAGGGCGAGAGCTCCCCCTCTACTTTCAGCAGCTGCTTAATGTGCCCTGAAACTGCTACTGGAATAGCAATTACACAGAAACTTTTGCATTTTGTATTTCCAAGGTAACCACAAGTAATAAATCATCTTCTTCTGGTTACCGGAGTTCGCAGTTACCATGGAAATGCCTATGCAAGTGTTTCTGAAGATTACCGATTAACCTCTTTCCTCACAAATTTTGGACAAAACCAGAAATAAAGGAATGAAGGCTCAAAACCAGGGACAATTTTTAAACACTACTTATTCATTTAAAATCATAACGGAATAAGTTTTACATCAACATGCATTTTCTGAACACATGAAATTTTAATGTCTGGCATTAGTGACTGACTGTAATCCTCTGCATGCCTTTTAACTTTCACTTAAGAATTCTGGACAAAGCTAAAAATAATGTGGGGGAAAAAGGCCAAATTCAGAGACAGATTTTAAATATTGCTGTTATGAAGTTAGACAGCTGCTAGAATGACAGGTGTTGCATTAGCATGCATTTTCTGAAGAAAATGTCTCATTATTTAGTGAGTAGAATCCTCAGTGGGTTACTGGAAAACTACAAGTTTTATAAAAACAGACCAAAAAGTATAAGGCAATAATATGGACATTTTGCAAAATTCTGGAGACTTGAGAGGGATGCTTCTGAGTGATTTACAAAAAAATCAAACATTTTAAGAGAGACAGGGAAAATATGAGGCAAAACCAGGGATGTTCTGCAAAATTTTGGGCAGTTTATTTATTTATTGATTGCTATTTGTTTACCAGGTAAGTCAACTGGTCTATTGACTCTTCAGCCACAACCCAGGATCAACAGCAGTGAAGACAACAATTTACCCAATATAGTAAGATATTACATTCATGTACATAGTAAGTACAGTTGAGAGGTATGCGCTATAAAACATCCATCCAACCTCAATCTTTTTTTCTATTTTTGCACATTGGGTCAGGGTGTCACTTCAGCTTTGACAGTCATCTAGATCCAATGTTCACACCACTGGTTTATTCTTTCATACCACACAAATACACGCAGACACACACACAGGTATGCTCTACAAGTAAAGTTTAGTTTTCATAAGTTGGATCAGACCTGTGTGCTCTTTTAAAAATGTGTTAACTTTACATAAGCCACCACACAATCTGTAAAGGTTTTTTGGGGAATTTTTTGAGGAATATTTTTATGTACTAAAAATATACTAAATAATAATAAAAGAAATGTATAAAATGTGTATAAATATGTATATATTAATTACTTTAACTTCAGTTCTGCTTTGATTAGATTAATTGCATCACAGCAGAGATTTAAATGGTAAATTCAAAACACATATTTTTCTATGCCTCTGTTACCATGTAGTATTGGTATAATTCCCCCATTTACCGTACTGATGGATGCTCATGCACAGGCCTGCACACTTTTATACATTACTAGTTTACTTCATCCACTGTTTTCTGTATTTTTTTTTTTGTTTTTTGTACTAGTTTTCAGTGTAGAAACATATTTTGGGGGCTGTAAACATGAAAAGTGTCATGACAGTTTTATTTATTTATTTGCTTGCAAAGCACTGACATTTTTTTCTGAGCTGTTAATAACTTAGTTTTTTATGTACACTAATACATATGGATGAATATTTACTATATATTATTAAACAGATGTATTTTTATATTTATAGTGTTCTAGTTTGATTGTTTATGGTTAAATAGCTATGTTTTTTTTTATTTTAGTTCTTGTTACAGACCTGATGAAGGATTTATTGCATTAGTTAGCCAAAAGAGATTTTAGTTAAAAGTATTTTTATGTATATCTTTTTATGTATATGTTATGCTTTTCTTAATACCTGATCTTGGAATGTTTGTTGCAAATAGATAGGTAGTATTTTCCTTAACTAGGATTTAGTTTGATCTCATCAGTAGTAGTGTGCAGAAGTGGGTGCTTGCTGTTCTTAAATGCACTTTTACGGCCCTGTTTATACTGTTTGCCATAAATAGGCTGGTTTAAAATTAATCAATACATATATTTTCTACACCTACTTCTAAGTATATAAAAGCTGATATGTTTAACATTGTTAGAATATTTCTGATTTTTTTGTTACCGAGGATCCATTGTCTGTGACGAATAAAGCCTTTTTGCTTTGGAACGCCACCTGGATTTCAGGATTTTTGGAAATTGTAACTGAGCTCATTAATGAAGATTTAAGACCTCTAGTTTCTCTGTTTTTTATTATTTCCTCAACACTCGTGGTGGTGAGGTTGGAACTAGACAGATTCCTGTGCTTGTTCATTTTTTTTTTACCTAACGATGATGCTTTCCT
This sequence comes from Protopterus annectens, assembly GCF_019279795.1. Taxonomy (NCBI): domain Eukaryota; kingdom Metazoa; phylum Chordata; order Ceratodontiformes; family Protopteridae; genus Protopterus; species Protopterus annectens. The sequence continues at coordinate 1,820,988,273 of NC_056728.1, forward strand.
GCATCATCTGCTTGGCCTCTCCAAAAGTTATGTCTGTAGTAGTGTAGTACGGTATCATCTAAGTCTGCGTCTGTGTATTATTCTTGTAGGTTAACTTCACATCTCTGGGTGTTTTCCAAGGCTCCTCTTTTATTTCATCCTGTCATCATAGTAAGTGCTATTTAATATTAATACTATTGGCCATTTTGGGTCAATTCCTAGCTCTTTTCAACCCCCTGCTATAAAGCCCGCTTTTGCGTGATTTAGCATGGAGTTGCCCATAGAGCACCATCGGGCAGCGCTGGTTAAACAAGGTTAAACTATTTCTGGCTCCGTAAAGTCTGCTCTTCAATTTTTCCCTTAGAACTTCTCTACTTGCAATCTAAACAGTCTATTCTCTATCTCAAAAGCTCAGCACTTGCTCCTAAAGTATTTTTATATAGGTAAAGTACTTATATACTAAACAAAGTACTACATTAGCCTAGAATCCCCTTGAGTACCCATTTCCCTATAGGTCCCTTCTGACTCAGTTACACAGCAAACTTTTTCTAGCATGTCGAAGGGTCAGTTGCTAGTGTCCTCTCCTGTTCAGCTGGTGAATCTGGGCATCTTGAGGCAATGTTACAATTGCCTCATGTACACAGACAACCAACTCCTTCTCCCACAAAACACAAATACATGTGAGAGATGCAACTATATAGCCAAACTGGAGGCTGAGCTCTCTCAACTCAGGACTGGCAAGACCAGACAGGAGGAGAAGGAAACCACGCACACCACAAACCCAGTTTCACATAGAACTATCACAACTGCAAAACAAACACATAAACACACAAAGACATACTCGGAGGCACTGATCAAAAATCTACCAAAACTACAGAGGCCTCCAAAGCAGACACCCAAGCAACTGCCACCTCAAGACATAAGACATGCAACACATAGTTCTCAAAGTCAGTGTGCTAAACAGTCACAGCCCTTAAGGCCAAACACAATGCCAGACACACTTGTTATAGGTGACTCCATAGTCAGACACACTGACGTCCCACTCACCAGACTGAACAAGGAAAAGATCACAGTAAGCTGCCTGTCAGGCGCTAGAATCCGCCACATAACACAAGCACTCAGGTCACTCCACAGCAAGTACAAGTATGACTCAGTCATTGTCCATGCCGGTGTGAACGACCTGAGACGCATACCTCCCTGGACTACATGAAAAGAGACATAGAGGAGCTCTCAGATTATGTAGCCCAGGCCGGTATGACCCTGACCCTGAGCAGTATCCTACCCTCACCAAGAATGATGCCACAATACAGAGACAAAATGATCAGCTTTAATAATTGGCTTAATTACTGGTGTCATTCTAAGGGGATCCAATGTCTGTCTGCCTGGGATGACATGCTTGACAAGCCACGCTGCCAAGGGACGGCTTGCACCTGTCACCCTGGGCTTCCGGATATTGGCAAAGGCTCTTGCCACCCCCATAGTGCCTTTTTTAGGCAAGGCTCAAATGATAAACCTACCGCCCTAGAAAACAAAAATGGAGAAAAACTAAGGGTAATACTGCTCAATGCCAGAAGTCTAAACCTCAAGATGCACGCCCTCGAAGCCCTCCTCAGTATGGAGAACATCGATGTCTGTGCTGTGACTGAAACCAGGTTCAAGGCTCCTGAGAGCACCCCAGCACTATCAGGTTATACCTCATATCATGCGTTCCGGCCCTAAAATCCGGACCGAACCACAAAAGGAGGGGGAGTATCCATATTCATAAAGGATACCCACACCTCCAGGTTAGTGGCAACGCACGAAGCATCAGAGACCATCCAGGTGCAATTAACCATAGGTAAAACTGCCCTACAGTTTGTAGCATGCTACAGACCACCTTCTCAAACTCAGGAAACCCACACAGCCTTCCTGAAGACACTGGAGAGTATGAATGTCTCTCCAAACACCATCATATTGGGTGACTTCAACTACCCAAACATAGACTGGGAACATTACCCTAGCCCAAAGGTTCCTGGAGTTCATAAAATCAAATGCTATGGAACAACTAGTCACCATTCCCACAAGAGGAGAAAATATACTAGACCTGATCATCACAAACATGGGGACAAAATGCTCCACACCGGAAGTATATCCCTCATTGGTGAGATCAGACCATAAATTAATCTCATTGGAGATCCACATCCCACCCCCACCCCCAGCAAAAAAGACCACAGTGAAGAACTTCTCAAAAGCAAACTTCACACTTCTTAAGACTGGAGTGGTATCCTTCAAGGCCCCCGAGCCAGTGGAAACCACAACCCACGCTGCTGAAACCCTTACAAATGCCTTCTACGAGCACCTCCAGGAATGTATGGATCAAGCAATCCCTAATAAAATCAAGACCCTTTCCACCAAAGGCAGGCACCGGTCTGGTGGACCCCAGCCATAAACAAACTCTACAACAAGAGGAGAAAGCTACTACATGACAGAGCAAAATCCCTAAAAGGGAAGGCATCTCTGATCAATACTAGCAAAAACTACGATCACTCATAAAATCATCCAAGGCCAACTTTGAGAGAAAAATCGCTAATGACACAAAAGACAATCATAAGGCCTTCTTTAGCTATGTTAGAAACCTGGGTGGAAACTCCCAGATATGCTCAGAATTAGTCCAAAATGATAAAAAATCACTGAACCCACAGACATTGCCAACATACTGGCAGACAGGTTCAGTGCAAATTTCTCCTCCTCCCCCAAAAGGAGAAATATCTATCCCACCAGAGTCTAGCCACCCAAACATCACAGATGCCCAGGTGAGAGCTGCTCTCTCTAAAGCAAAAAACACAGCATCAATGGGACCGGACGGTGTCCCCGGCTGTGTGCTACACGAACTCAATGAGGAACTAAACCCACACATAAGGCTGCTGTTTAATCTTAGCCTTACTACAGGATACGTGCCCAAAGAATGGCGTGACGGCAACTGTGGTCCCACTCCACAAAGGCGGTGCTTCTACGGACCCTGGAAATTACCGCCCCATAAGCTTGACGAGCCTTGTCTGCAAAGCTATGGAGAGGATCATAATGGAACTCATAAATAAAGACATTGGGGACCTACAGACACTGGATCCTACCCAATTTGGCTTTGTCAAGGGCAGATCCTGCCTCTTGAACTTGGTCGACTTTTTCGAAACAGTCACTAAGGCCATTGATGAGGGTAAGGCAGTTCACACAGCCTACCTTGACCTAGCAAAAGCGTTTGACACAATACCCCACTCGGGCATCATAGAAAAGCTCACCAGCTTAGATGTAAACCCATATGTCACAAGATGGGTTGCAAACTGGCTCAAGGACAGAACACACAGGGTTAGAGTTGCTGGTGCCATGTCAGACTCTAAGCCGGTCACGAGCGGTGTCCCACAGGGCTCAGTCCTGGGGCCCCTCTTGTTCGGCATTTATTTTTCTGAAGTGCAGGCAAATATAGGGGGATTGTGGCTGACAAAATTTGCAGATGACTGCAAACTGGGCACCATAATTGACACTCCATCAGACACAGACATCCTCCAGAGAGGTCTCATAGAAATGGATAACTGGTGCCAGAGCCATGGCCTTAAGCTAAATGCCAAAAAATGTATAGTCATACCCTTTGGGAAAAACAAGGTAACCCCTAATTACCACATAGGTGGTAATCCATTAAACACGGAAGAAGTTATCAGGGACCTGGGGACCCAAGTTGACAGTAACCTCTCTTTTGACACTCACATTGCCAAAGTGGTTAGGAAGACCTTCTACATTGCCCACCTGATCATGAAGGGATTCACATCCAGATCAGGAGAGGTCATTGTACCCCTGTACTCTTCACTTATCAGACCAATGATTGAGTACAATGCCCCATTCGGAATGTACCTTACCCAACACCTGCAGCAGTTGGAAAGACCCCAAAAGTTCCTCACCAAAAGGATAAAGGGGCTCAAACATATGTCATACGATGCCCGACTGAAGAAACTCCAGCTCTATTCAGTCGCATACTGTCTGCTCAGAGGTGATCTGTGCCTGACATACAAGGCCATGTCCAACCCGGAATTAATGGACATGCTCCACCTCAAAAAATCCAAATCCACCAGAGCCACAAGAGCAAGAGACTTAAACCTCAACATGGATATAAATAGGACGTGCTGGAGGGACAGATTCATCACCCAGAGACTCCCTACACTATGGAACAGAATCCCAGTCCATGTGAGGCAGAGCCCCTCACTGACTCTGTTCAAGAGAAATCTTGACGAGTGGATGGGAGATCGTAGGTTTACCCCGGGAATCATCTCTGTGTCACTGCTGGACAGAGTCACAGCAAACTAATGGGTATAGTATTCTCATCCTAAGGGGTGGTGAAAGCCACACACACTCTGGCTAGGCTTATAAATGCCCTAGGGCAGATAGCCTAGTATGAACCTATGAACCTATAATACTGTTTTGAATAAAGAATGTATAAAGGTAATGAAAATGGCAAACCCACACAGCAAGTACTTTCTTTGTGAAACCACTACAGAATCCTCTGTCCTTAGTTTAAGCTATGTTAGTTAAGGTCATGATTCCATCTTCGTATGTGGCAGAGCTCTAATTATGCTCACTACTAGCAGTGGTTTATTGGAGACATTGATAAGAAATGACTATAGCAGAATGAGTAATTCTGTTAATAGGCTTCTTCATTTTATGATATGTTAAGTGTGTGATGCAGCTAAACATAGAGCCACAAAATATAAATGACCTAAATTGTCTTCTGAAACAAGCAAGATTTTTTTCAGCATCTTACACAAAACTGGGCTGGATGCAGTCTGCCTTCAGGAATCTCACTTTTCTGCCAAAGAATTGCAAATGTAAGTAGGCAAGTATACACATATAACATTTCAGCTGCTTTCATTAAGGTGAAAAGAAGGGTGTCGTTTTGACCAGAAATTGTTTACTTGACTTCCAGACTGTGAGAAAAAAAGATAGCAGAGAGGGTTAGCTAGTCTGGCTGCAGAATATTTGGGAAGGGGTTGCTTTAAATATTTTCTTGCTATTTGTTTATCCAAGTCAGACAGCTGCAATGGCAGGTACATCATTGGCATTGACTCTGGATGTTGCTGCAGGTGAAGTTATTTGTAGTGATTTTAGGTCTATGCTGGCTTATCAAAGCCTGCCTAAGATTACCCTAACAGAGACAGGCTGATCACCACTCAAGATACCACCACGTCACCTGACTAATCAATACTGCAAACCACTGCTGCATCCCCATTTGGGGGCTCTACCTCCTTATCTCTGATCTCTTAGTATGCTGCCTTTCTGTTAACCCTTTACTCAGAGAAAAAATAATATATTTACTTCTCTTTTTGCCCTGTTTTGGATGCAGTACATTTAGAGATCAGGAGTATGAGGGACCATCTCCCAGTAGTAGAGTGCCACCGTCCTGCAAAAACACTTTAAATTGATTTAGTATATTAAATGTATTTGGGGTGGTCATAAGGTGGGTGGGGTACTGGGATTATGTAGTAAATCAATTAGGCATCATGTACTCAAGCTTTCATAAGCCAAAGCCAGTCTGAGATGTCAATATGTTAATTGCATGCACAAGATTCAGATTTTGCCTACAGAATATTCCCCTCCCCCTGGCTAGTACAATGTGTAAGTTATTTTAAGATATGGCCTTTCCGCACCTGTGGGCCAGCAGATTTCACATGTCATTTGGCTTTATGCAGTCCCTGTTTTAACTTCTAATTTTGTTAATTTGTTACAGAGTAAGTGAACTGGTAATTCTACCCTTTTCTTTTATGGCTCATGCCACATAGGCAAGACTGAAGTGGAAGGAAACTAAAATGCTAGAGAAAAACAACACATATACAAGGAGAAATGTGATATTTTATTTATTTATTTGACATTTGTTATCCGGGTTAGTCTGACTGGGCAGAATGCCCTTTTTCAGCAGAGACCCGAGGAGAAAAGCTCCATTACAAACGTTAGCAATAAAGTGAAACAAAGATTAAAGGACAGCATATTTAGACATTATACAAAGCAACTAACAATTACATAGTACAATGGAGAGATATATACATAAATCATGGTGACATTTTACACACATTATGCCTATCATGGATTAAGATAATTTATGTTATAAAGAAGTTAGCAGACAGTCCTAACCTTGTTAGGCAAAAAGAAGACTCAGGAAACAAGAGGAGAGGCTGAAAGAGGAGACTGAAATAGAGGTGAGTTGGAAAGATCAGGAATTTGAGTTACTTCGCACTTAAGGTAGAAAGGATATGGGGTCTTAGAAGTTAAGGGAGAGGCAAGGGGGATGATGTTCAGGAGGGGATATCTACACAGATAGTGACTTCGGAGTCAAGACTGAACCATGGATCTGTAAACAGAAATCTTAATCCCTAAACTGCTGTTCTGCCCATGGACAGAACAGAAAAGATGCACACGTATAAGTAGATAGATACATTTATGTGCTGGTCTGCATCTGTACTGCTGTCAAACTGAACAGGCTGCTTTCTCTATTTACACTGTCCTTCATGCTCTTTATCAGCTAAGACCCACGAGATCCAGAAGCTTCCAGCTTTTCATACCAAGTCATCTGATTTTCTCCAGTGGATGCAAACAGTTAAAAGATTTCTTCTAGGACATATATACTAATCATCCCACTCCAGGGAACTTTAGGCATGAGGCAACAAAGAGACAGTTGTCTAATGGTTTGGTCAGACATCTTTTGGCATAAATGGATGGAGGAATGCACAACAGTCATACATTTGCTTGCTCAGATATGCTGCCAGCCTGTTGTAGAAATCAAGTGTAAAAAAATATTCAATCAAACCCTGGAACAAAGAGAACAGCAAATATTTGTCTAAAAAACTGCTTCAGCACTGAGGTACCTGTCACCAAATTTTATGTAGTGAGCTTTCCACTGTCCTTGAGAATAAGATAAAAATTAGCACTTGGGAACAGGGGATCAGTCACGTTACATGTCAGAAGTAATATGCAGAGATTTCACCATTAACTAATACAACTCCTGCATCTCCCTCATTGTGACATTGCAGTCTCTTTCAACTAATCTCAGAATCTCTTAATCCCCTCACTACTAACCTCTCACATAAAAGTATTTTTTCCATTTGCATTAATCATCTTCCAGTGTTTGCCATTTGAAACCCTACTAAAATCCCAAAAAACACAAAATTTTCTATACTCTCACACCATTCCTAAATGTAGTATCACTCCCAAGTCCTACTATCCTCCATTCCTTTAGGTGCATCGTACTTCAGTCAGTTCCCACAGCTAAATGGTGGCTCAACAGCTGCGTTTCACTAAGCACTTTCTTGACAATGCAAACCTCATCTTCATTTCCTTGCCACTACACAGAATACAGCCGACACCTAGAAAGCATCTGCATTTTTTCATCCTAACAGGCTGTGCTTCTACTCTCCACAGATTTCTCATGGAAGGTCATACTAGGCTGGGCCTCCCACCAGAATTTTTAAAGACTACTGCTTCTCCTATTGCCAACCCAGTCAGTATGCTTATTAACAGACCATCTCGGAAAACATTTGCATCTTTTATTAAAGTACTGTGCCCCCTGCTGGAAACAGTCTATTGTAGTTCCTTCTACTTCATTGAACAATTCTTTTTCAGTTTGCCTTCCTACTTGTAATTTTAAACATTTCAGAAATGACAAGCAACACTCCAGCACTTTAATAAGAATTTCTACCACTCATCTACTTTACTAATGCTTTTATCAATATTCCTGTATGTTGTTGAGATGCATACAGCAGAAGAGTTTGTGATGGTAAAGTTCTAGAAGGACTGAAGGTATTTGTACCCCTAGTGGCTACCTCATGCAAAAGTAAAAATAACTATCATTTCTGTGTGAACCGTGCAATGTACCTTTATTTTTTTCTCATATTACTTTATCTGTTTTGCTCTGAATCCACTGTCTGTCATGCCGTAGTGTCCTACCTCAATCTTCATAGCAAGGAGTGAGGGGAGATAAGGACATCCTTGTAAGGAGCCATTCTAACAGCAAGATACGATTTCCCTTTTGGGCTATATTCTATCCTGACCACCTCACAAACACAGTCATGCATTCTATTGCAAGGATGTATATGTCATCCACATGCTGTCACATGCATGTTTCCATGGCAGACAAATCTCTAACACCTCCTTTATTCATTTCTTCCACGTAAACCACAGCCCTCTGCTTCCACTAGAAGCCATAGATAGGCAAATGACAATTGTGCAGCCTGCCCTCTGAGAGCGAGAGAAACAGAGTGCTGTTCCAGTTTGACCCCACCCACTACCACCGGGCCTTTGGCACCATGTTTATGACTAGAACATGAGTTGTCAGATATGTAGATCTTATGTATTGTACAGTGCTGGTGTTATACATGCAGCAAGCATCTAAATATATTCACAAATGTAAAACATCTCCTGTGTTAAATGTTACATATCACCAGGACAGTGCAATTATGAATTCAGGCATCTTAGATGACTGTGTTTTTTCACATATACATATATCAGCATTGGTACAGATGAACTTTTGATGTGTCCTGAATTCTTGAAAGCATAATCTTCCTAGCTATTCCACTGCACTCCAACAGTTATATTATTATAAACATTATGTAATGAAGTTTTTGCTACTGACTCAAGATGATTTATGACAAGATTACCATAAATATAAACTGCACATATTTCTAAATTGTTCATAAATCTTCTATTGCATTTCTGGCAGTATACGTGCATTTATCATTGGCAAATGCTTACCCATATATATTTATTTGTTTGTTTCAGGCGGGTTAACTATTCTTGACTAAGTCCTGAGAGTTTTTTAATTCTACTACTTGTTGTGTGTCTGTGACCAGTTCTAACAAAGAGTGACATGACAACTATTACATTATATGCAACTTCCTCAGATAGACTAAAGGGTGAATTTTGATGAATGACACCCCCAAAAAATGGTATCCAGATGGTTATCATGTGGCATTCTTTGAAGAGGTTACATTAGTATTTGACAATGCTGAGAATGCATTCTGTTTATAATGATCATGCTGCGGCAACTGACATGGTTTTCCATACGGAAATAAATGACAAATTTAAAGCATAAAATGCCAGCCCATACATAATTCAGTGTTTAAAATATTGGTTTAGCAACAGAACAAAAGCCAAGCTTTGTGGTTTCATGTCTATCTCATTGCTGTTAATAGTGGAATTCCACAGGACACTGTATTGGGACCACTTCTCAGACATATTGAACCATAGGCTGTGGAAACTTGTGTATACTGATGATTGCAAACTAAGTAACATTATTATTTTAATAAAGGGGCTTCCAAGATGCCTGCATATTGAGTAACAGCTTAATTCTAGCTGTCCCAGTGTGAAAACAGAAACAGTGGACCTAAATTTCTGGGTAAATTTCAGTAACTGGCTAATAACTGCACTGCCTGGATGCCAAGAAAAAAGACATACAGAGCACCTGAAGGAAAATCAGCTTCAAAAGATGATGAAAAACACTGACTGCAGCTGTTTAGCAAAAAACAGTGCAAGCTCCAGACATGCCTTCCAGTAATCAAGAGAAAAGTATAAGGCAACTACACACAGACCTGATTAAAATAAATGAAACACTAATGGAGTATATCAACTAAAACAATAAAAGGCTGGAAAAAATGGAAGAAGCTTTAAACAGATATTCAGATAAGGTGATGAAACTGCAAAACACAGAGGAAGAAATGAAGAAAAGGCTGGCTGAATATGAGATAACGCAGAAAGAGATTAAAAAAAATTATAAACTTAGAGGACAGAGCACATAGGGAAACCTGAAATGTTCTGCTGTACTAGAGAAACTGGAAGGAACAGACTGTATTAATTTTATGAAAGCACAAATAAGCAACTGGACTGGTATTCCACTAGAGGGATTGTTAATTGAAAGGGCACATCATGTGTATGCTCCAAACCTGGCTATGAGAAAGCAACCTAGACCTTTAATAGTAAAGATTCAATCTTACCAGCAGAAGGAGTTGCTTCTGACAAAACTGTGGCAGAAAGACAAAGTACTAAAAGTAGGAGAGAGCAGAGTGTTTGTGGAGAATGGCGACTCATTTTGCACCAGGCAGAAGAGGAGTAAGTTTATTCCATTATTCAGGGAATGTCGAGAAGTAGGCATGATATTCAAACTGCTGTACTCCGCTACCTTCAAAATATTTTCCCTAGAGGGACAAAATCATTTTTGATGAAGTACATGCTAAGGAAGAAATACAAAAGTCTGGCCAACAAAAAGTGAGCTGTGAATCAGAAGGAAATTCTACTTCTTGCTCTTCTGGTAATAAAGACCAGAGAACAACTTCCAGTGAAACCTTTTCCAATATGTCAATAGAAAATGCTTGAGAGAAGGAAAAAAAATACAAGAGTCGACTAGAAGAGTCAAGAGTACATTGGCAATGAAGCAGAAACAGGATTTGGAGATGGAGATAAACAGGAATAGAACAAGAAAATCTGGAAATATTGGACTTTCTTGGACTTTGTTAAACTTGTAGGGACTATATAGCATATTTATTATTTTATTTATTTCCAGTTTGATTACCGGGGAAGTCCACTGGGTCAGAGTGCCCGTTTTCAGTGGAGGCCCAGGGAGAAAAGCTCCAAGATACATAATACGGGTAAGGTACAGAAATACATGGATGTCAGTCTTACATAATATGGAAACAGTTACAAGTAAGTACCTTGAAAATATGCATAATAAGCAGAAAAGCATTGATTGTGGTCTTATTGTTTATACATTTTCTTTAGTGTGCACACTCAGATATTAGGTGAGAATATGTTTTATATACATACTTTTAAGTAAAATGAGGATACACTATACATGCACAATTTCAGAAAAGAAATTAGTGATGGAAAGCTATATACAATATTTACAATGTTGAACCATAAGAAATAAGCAGCTACTAGAGAAAGGAGAGCAAAGAAAATGCTCGTGGGAGCATAGCAGAAGGAGAGTTATTTAGGTTATCGATAGCTATTGTTATTGTATTGATAGCTATTGATAGCTAATGGAGAAGGGAGAGCTTAGAAAATGCTTGTGGGAGCATAGCAGAAGGAGAGTTATTGAGGACTTAGGAAACTGAGGGGGGAAAACCTCCAGGAGCATAGCTGAAGGAGAGTTGTTGAGGGCTTAGGGACCAGATGGACTAAGGAAGATTAGGTTGGATGGTGGCAATTGCATTTCCATTTTGTGGCCAGGTGTTTGGTAAGCTGAGATTTGAAGTTTTCTAAGTTTGAGATGGTTCTTAGAGTGGGAGGAAGGGAATTCCATTTTTTGCCTAGAGAGACAGCAAGGAGAAGTTGGCCTGCTGTACTTTTGGGTTTGGGGATAGCAATTAGATTTTGATGCTTGGATCTGAGAGTTCTATTGGGGGTGTAATGGGGGAGGATATTAGTTAGCGCTGGATACTTAGCTGGGTGATATACAAGTCTGTGTGCAATAGTGAGTTGGAGGAAGTCTAAGTAGTTTGGGAGTTCAAGCCACTTTAGGGATCTTAGGGTAAGGCAGTGATGGGTAGAAGGTTTAGATTTGGTAGAAAATTTTGAGATTTTATTATAGCAGTTTTCTAGTTTGGAAGAAATAGAGGAGGATAGGTTAGTTAGCAGGGGGCTCCATATAATAAGGAAGGCAGTAGATATGTGGTAGCTAAAGTATTCCTAGTAGTATAAGAGAGGAAGCAATTGTTCCTGTACAGCATACCTAGCTTTTGGTGAGTTTTCTTAATATTTTGTTGAATATGGATATCGAACTTGAGATGTTCGTCAATAGTAATACCAAATAGTTTAGCAGAAGGAACCACTTCTATAGCTGAATTAGTTTGACTTAGCACTTTGAAGGCATTTTTGTTGTAGGAGAATGACTTTCTGGGAGGGAAAAGTAGAATTTTTGATTTGTATGCATTGAGAGAGAGGTAGTTTTGGAGCATCCAATTTTTGGTGGATGAGAAGGCAGTTTGTGTTTTAGACAGCAATTCTGAGAGGTTAGAGGCAGAGCAGACTAAGGTAGAATTATCTGCATATTGAATAATTTTGGAATCAGGAATGGCAGCATGAAAGTTGTTTATGTAGATATTGAAAATCATGGGCCCTACGATAGATCCCTGTGGTACTTCAGTTGGGATAGGGAAGAGGTAGAGTACTTCCATGTGACTGCCTGAGTTCTATCTGATAGGTAACTGGAGAACCAGGATATAGTGTATGGGGAGAGATGGAGCTTTGAGAGGTGAAAAAGAAGATGTTTGTGTGAAACAGTGTCAAATGCTTTGGACAGATCGAGCAGAACAGTAGAGACTAGATGTCCAGAGTCTCAGGCTAGATTGACTGTTTCTAAGAAAGTGAGTAGAGCAGTTATAGTACTATGACCTGGGTGGAAACCATGTTGTGTAGGTGTAAGAAGATTGTTTTGGGCCAGGTAAGGCATAAGTTGAAGGTGAATGCGCTTTTCAAGGATCTTAGAGAGTGGAGAGAGCAGAGTGATAGGACGGAAGTTAGAGATGCTGGTGTTTTTGCCTCCTTTATGAAGGAGAAGAATATTGGCTGAGTGCCAAAGATTGGGGACGTAAGATTCCTTAATAGATCTGTTGATTATAATACTGGTTGGGAGAGCTAAGGCATCAGCAGCACATTTTAGGAAAGCAGAGGAAATGTTATCAGGAGCATTAGAGCATGGTTGAAGTTTGGATAGAAGTCTTTTTATGGAGTTAGTAGAGGCAGGTTTGAAGTTGAACAAGGGGGGAGAGTTATTTGTGGTGTTGGATGACGAAGAGAGAGGGGCTGGAGGGTTAATGTTGGGGAAGGTCCTGGTCAGGTCAGAAACAGTTTCTAAGAAGAATGAGTTAAAATCAGAGGCTAGATCAAGATCCGATTTGCTTGGGTCAGGACAAGGATTATTTTTGGATCCTAGATTAAGCAGTGAGTTTATTGATTTCCAGAATTGCTTGGGTTTTTTGTTGTTGTTGGACTGGAGTTTGATGTAGTAGGACTTTATGTCCTTGGTTATTAGCTGTTTTGCTAGATTACATTGCTGTTTGTATTAGAGCAGGGTATTGGGAAGTTTATCTTTTTGCTAGAGCTTCCAAAGTTTATTCCTTTGGTGCATCATTTTCTTAGTATATTTGGATAGCCAAGGAGCTGTATTAGTTTTTACCCTCTTGTGTCTAAGAGGGGCAAGGGAGTTTAGAGTGTCTAGGAATACAGAGTTAAAGTGTTCTATAGCACTGTCAAGAGGAAGGGAGTTTAGTATTTGCCAGTTAATTTGTTTGAGAATGTTTGAGAATGATGTGGGGTTGAAATTACTGAGGTTACAGGTATAAATATATTGGTGCTGGTAAGGGGAAGTAGTCATTGAGTGATGAATGTAAGCTGGGAAATGGTCACTGTTGGAATCAGGAGTTGTGCCAGAGTTGGTTATTTTATTAGGATCAGAGACTAAGATCCAGTCTAAAGTGGAACCAGGGGGGGTTTACTTTGTCAGGTCGGGTGACTGAGTGAATTATCTGAGAGAAGTTATAGAGGTTGATGGATAGAGAGGGAGAGGTGCTATTAATTTTGCTCCAGTCAATATTTACATCTCCTAAAATATAAGTTTCATACTTAATTTCAGTACAGGCCCATAGGAGAATATCTTCAAGGGTAGATATATTGTTACCAGCAGAGATATAAAGGGCTATTATGCAGATATTCTTGTGTTTATTCATTTTTAGTAGTCCAGCAGTCAATTCTGTGTTCTGGAATGTGGAATTGGAGTTTGGAGGGGTATTAAGGTGAGGAGGTTGGAGTATACTAAGGCAGAGCCACCCCCTTTCTTATTTGGTTGGTCATTTCTGTGAATATTGAATCCTGGTGGTAGGATCTCAGCATCTGAGATATGGGGTTTGAGCCAAGTTTCAGAGATTGCTAAGATGTCTGGTTGGTTGTGGCATAGCCAAGCTTGAAAGTGATGAGCTTTGTTGTTAAGACTCTGGGCGTTCATGGCAAAGATTTTTAGGGTGTTGTGGGAGGAGGAAGGAGGTAAGGGGTAGGTGTTACAAGTAGGAGGACTAGGACCAGGGTTGGGGTGGATATCTCCAGCAAGGGCTAGATTGTTGAAGGATGTATCCTTTAGTCATTTGAGTTTAAATAATGTGAGTTTTGGAAAATCCAGGACTAGTTTAGGAGACAGTATCTTAATTGTAGAGGAAAAGATTTTAAGGTGGAATAGGTGAAGTGGGTTGGGCTGTATAAGTGAGGAAGAGATTGATTAGAAATGTGAGAAGGATTGTAGGTGAAGGTGGGATTGTGAGGAGGTTATTTTTGTAGGTAATATTACATAAGCAGTGAAGGAGAATAAGCTGGTGTAGTAGAGAGGAATTAGGAAGACAAGGAGAAAGCAAGGGGTGTAGAGAGAGTGGTGACTTAAGAAATGCATATTGAAAAAAAGGAGAATGGTATAAGAGGATAAGGAGAAAGGAGGATGTCTGTGAAGCAGTGAAGGTATAAGAGGAGAGAGAAGAGGGCTTTAATTGTTTATGGAGGGAGGAAGAAGTGAAGAGAGTTTAAGTAAGAATGTAGTGATTGGGATTTGGGAGGAAAGGGGAGGGAAAATTCCTATGTTTGGCAGAGAGGGAGGGGGAAGAGGAAGGAACTGCTATTGGGTAATTAGGTAGGAGAGAGGGGTATGTGATGAATAAAGGTAGCACCCCCGGGGGTGGTTGGGATATGGGGATAGGGTAGGGGGCATTGTGAGCCTGCAGGGCAAATGGAGTGGGTAGACACAAAAGAAGGAAGGAGCTCGAGAGGAACAATCAGTGAAAGAGGTTTATTAAGGTAAGTTTAGTTATGTGTAGATAAGTGGGAATACAGTAGTAGAGCAGGTTAGAGAATAGTTAGATGATAATTGTAAAAGTAGGATTTAAAGCTGAGAGTATGTTAAGAGCAGGGCTTAGAATAACTGAGTTGAGATGTATTAATATTGTAAGCCAGAGTGCTAAATAAATAAGGTGTGGGACTGACTGAAATAAGGGTGCCACCTAGTGGACAGCTTATGTATTACAATTGAAGTTCTATCTGGGAGAAAGGCTGATCAAGGAATTGGGAAGGGAGAAAATACTCAGGAGAAGAGGCTTGTGCTAGTGAGTAGAGAAAGTATGCTAGCTACAGGGTAGAGAGGGGCTATGGCTGCTGGCTGTCCTGGCTGTGAAGCGAGCTTTTAATCACTAAAAGTAAAAAATGTCAAGCATATGCTTTACTGCCAGTTTAGGGAGTACACATACATGTTTACTTCTTTACTGGAAGGGTGCTAGAATAGCAGTCCAGTGGGAGTTCAGATTATTTTGAAAGGGGTCCGTAGCCGGCAGGCAGGTAGACTCTAGGTTTTGGATTTGAAATAGGCAGGATGCAGAGCTGGGAACAGAGCTTCTGTTCAGTCTTGTTTCTGTTTATTTTTCCTTGAACTAAATCACTAAAGATATTCCTCATATCAGTTGTCTTCTCATATACAATTCTGCTCGCATTCTTTGTGTTTTCTGATGATATCAGCAAACTTATTTTCAGACTGTGAATTTCTTGTATAGTCCTGTTTATATTTTGTTATCCAAGTCCAGATTGTAGCCATTGATTTATGTGTTTAGATTACCATCAGATTCCTCAAGCGCCTATGCCACCCTTCCACAATGTTCTGCGTACGTGGATATCCCAGACTACTGGTGTCATATTAGTATGCCCTACTTCATGTCATTAATGTTTGGAAAAAAATCAGGAGACAGGAAGAGGAAGGAGAAAGTTAATTGTAAGTAAAACAATTTTTTTTCTTAATGGTACTATTTTAATAGCACCTGATTTTCTTTGATGCTATAAAGTAAAGTTTTCTCGGTTATTGTTATCTAAGAAAACAGTTCAGTCCAAACAGGCTGTGCCAACTTTTATTCCATAAAAACAGGTAAAATGGTGATAAAACTGTGAGCGCTTTCGGGATAACCCTTTGTCACACATTGAAACAGCATTCATGAAGTCTATTTAAATACATTTAAAAACACAACCACCAATCATCTCACTGCCCTCCTTTTCTTAAGGGCTGGTCTTAAAGGTATACATGTATTCAGCCCTGGTGGATGATTTGCTGCTAGCTCTATAATCCAGTGTAATTCATTACACTCATTGACATTCACTATGTCCGCCCCCCATACTTTACTCATATGAGTAGCCTGTATAACCATAAATTTAAAGGTGTGTGTTGGATTCTTAGAAATATGCACATACAGAGCATTACGTTCATCTTTCTGTCTAATACTGTACAAGTGATGTATTCTAATTTTCAATTTACAGTTGGTTTTCCCTATATAGTAACTGTGGCATGATTGACACATTGCTAAATATACCATATTTTCCATGTGGCAGTCTGCATATAGTTTGAATATATATTCCTTTTTATTTTTGGGGTGAACGATGCTATTTTTATCACTTATCATGAAGCAAGTCTTACAGTGCTTGCAAAGAAAAGTTCCTGTTCTGATATTAACCTTGTGTTATTTCTCATTCCTGGTTCTTTACACAACATGTCTTTCAAGTTACTGTTGTATCTAAAACCAAAGCTTGGTTCTTTATCCACTATATTTTTGAGTCTATCCTCACTTAACAGGATTTTCCAGTTTTGTGTAATTATTTCACAAACGCCATTGATATTATTGCTATATTTTAGCATAAGCCTATGTTTATTACTTTTTTTGTATCATTGTGTTGTTCTCATGGGCTTTGAACCATGGTTTAACCTTTTCCTTTCTATCTCTCTTCACTAGTTCTAACCCCTCTTGCATCAAGTTGTTTGTATAACCCCTTTTACCATATGGTTCTGTAAACTCTCCAGCTCTTTTTCAAAGTTAGCTTCTTTTGTGCATAATCTCGATGTACATAAACCCTGTCCCACTACTATGTTCTTAAAAGTACGTCTATGGTGCATACTTGAAAATTCCAAATAATGATTGCTCCAACAATTTTTCTTGTATAGAGAGGTTGACATACCAGTCCCTACATCTTTGGTTATTCTTACATCCAAAAAAATCTATAGATTTAAAATCAATTTTTACTGCAAACTGTAAAAAATCAGTGGTTGTCGCCAAATGCTTAACAAACCTTGTCAGTTCATCCTCACTATGTTGCCATAAAATATAAACATCATCCACAAATCGAACATAATGCAGTAGATATTCGCTCCACCATTGATCATTAATAAATAGATTTATTTCTTCCCAATACGCCAACACTAGGTTGGCATATGAGTCTGCACAGGGTGTGCCCATAACCACACCCTGTTTTTGCCTATAGTATGTTCCATTACACATAAATACATTACTTTCAAGTATGAGTTGTAGAACTTTCAGAATTAACTGGTTTGTTCTCCTATCAAACACTTTCTTTACTTTTAGTACTTCCCTAATCGCATTTAGGCCATAGTTATTACTAATAACAGTAAAGAGGTTGTTAACATCAAGAGAAACCATTAATACATTAGTCATTGTTTTGTTTTTTACAACCTCAGATATACTCAAAAAGTGTCTTGTCTCTTTTAATATTCATGGGTAACACTGCATCACTATTTTCAGTCTATTTTCCACCCATATGGATAAATGTTCTGTTATCCACCCCCTAACTGAGACTATCGGTCTCATGGTGGTGGTACAACATTTTTGTGGATTTTTGGAAGTGCGTTAAATATTGGTGTCACAGGATGTTCTATATGAAAAAAGTCTAGCAAATCTTTTTTTTTTCAATAATATTTTTTATTGTTTTTCTTTTTTTTTTATTCATTACAGAGCATTTGTTCAAAAGGTATACTACTGATGATCTAACAGAAATTCTAACAATATTCTTACAACATATTTACATTATTTACATGAATGCTTCCATATTCTCTCTTAAGCGTAAAAAGAAAAAATATATATATATCTATATGTTATTTTCTCCAGGGTTAATATCTTGTAAAAGTGTAGTTTCAAATATTGTTATGTTTTGTATTGTGTATATTGAAGAGATAGTTCAGGTTCTATGTTTTATATCAGTATAATATTAAATATTTGTTCCCATGTTTTCAAGTTGTAGGGCTTTTTGTTTTGTTTATTTAATATGTATTTGTGGGCTAAGATGTGCTTTATCGCTAAGGTCCTAAAGTTTTCCCATGAGGTTTTAGATGGGGTCAGCCAGTTAGTAGCTATGTAAAGTTTCATTAGCATAAAAATATTTATTAGGATGATAATTTGGATTTTTGATATCCCATCTTTTGGAGTTGTATTTTCAGTGAGTTCCAAAGTTTATATATACATTTACAGCTCCAGAACATATGCAAAAGGTCAGCAGTTTCATCTTTGCAATGTGGGCACTTTGGAGAATTCGTAGGGTTAAATTTATGCAGGCTAAGGCGTGTGTAGTAAGCATCATTGTAAATCATGAGTTGGGTGAATGCTAGCTTTTGCAGGGAAATGGATTTTGTCGTTAAATTAATTGCCTGTGCTATTTTGTTTTCTTCCACTAGTGGCAATTTTTCTTTCCAGTATTTGGCTAAGAGTAGCTGGTTTTGATATTTGATTTCTTTTATCAATTTGTATGAGTATGTTATAAATTTGGTGTTTTGTAAAAGGGCTTGCCATAGTAATATACAATTTGTTAATTCCTCTTTAATGATGTTTAGATTTTTAAAGTAATTTGTAGATATTTCTTTGATCTGTCTCAAGATCAATAGATAAGATTTGGGAAGACCCAGTTGTTGTCTTAATTCATGAGCCAAACAATTTATGTATGGATATATATCTTGTAATGATAAGTTTATTATAAGTGGGAATCTTTTCAGGTCTATTAGTTGGTTATCAATTTTCAAGTTAGGATTTTTATGGAAGGGTTGTAGAATCATCATGTATTGATAAAGATTTACTGATCTAAAGAGATTTTGTGTTAATTTTATATAATTTTTGATGGGTTCCATTATATTATATGTTTTAGTGTTGTCTCTGTTTAAAAAGGGCAATGATTTGGGATTAATATTCAGATTTTTAATATATTTAAAACATATCTTTAACCAGTATGGGGACCAATTATTGCTTTGCGTATCGTAGGTTGCAATTCTTAGAGTTCTATTTGCATTTATGATTAAGTAGTAAGTCTCAAAATTAGGTAGATCTAGTCTACCTTTATTTTTCGGGGTCATCAGTTTATCATAAGATATTCTACTTTTTTTTGGTTCCCAAATAAATTTGGCGAATTCCGTGTGTATTTGTTTAAAAAATTTCTTGGGTATTAGCAAATGTGCAGACCTGAAAATGTATAACAGTCTAGGCAAGACATTCATTTTAATAATCAAAACTTTTGCTAGTGGTGGTAGTTTCAAATTTTTCCATCTTTTTAGATCGGCTAAGATGTGTTCCCAATTTTGTTTAATATTATTGAGATAAAAGTCTTTATTATCTGTAGAGTATGTAATTCCTAAGTATTTGACCTTTTCTTCAGCTTTTAGTTGGCCTATCAATAGTAAAAGTGAGAAAGGTTTTGGAGTTCTTAAAGGGAATATTCTGGTTTTATTGAGGTAGTCTAGCAAATCTTGTTCCAACATCCCCTGTCCCTCAAGTTCTTCAAGTTTTGCTCTCACTTTACAGATTAAAATTCTCAACATTATAAGAGAAACACTTAAATAAGTTTGTGCATCTTTAAGTAAATCATTCAGTGCTGAGGTATATGCTGCAGTATTCAAAACAACACCTGCATCCTTGTCCGCTGACTTAATTACGATACGTTCATCTTCAATCAAATAATTTAATGCTTCCTTTTTAGAAGCATTCAAGTTATCATATTTACTATAAATTTTATCAAAATAATTTTTAATTTCAAATTCACATGTCCTTAAAAAAGTTTGTATTGTGGGGTGTATTAGGGTACAAACGTGCTTGGATGCTTTAACATTGTTCGTATATTCATATTATTACCATACCTTTCCCTCAGTGCTATATTGCACCCAAACATATGTAAATCTAAAATAACATCACTTACTTTCTAGCCTCTGTTCGGTATAAAAGTCATCCCTTTCCCCAAAACTCGTAGCTGTTCTGGAGTTAAAACCCCATTAGCTAAATTAAATACATTATAGTCACCAACAACAGTCAGTCCACTATTTTCCATCTCTTCACTTCCCTCTGTTTGGAATGGCCTCTCTGGTGTTCGTTCTTCTTGTGCACTGGTACCGGGAAAGTGGGAAAATTCAACCCCTTTCCCATTTCTATCAAGTTAGAAGTTTTTGGCCTTGCTCCTAGCTGTAAATCGTCTAATTCTGCTGAGCTACTGGCTCCACATTCTGTGACTGATTCATCATGCTGGTTGTTGCTTCTACAGAGGACAAAACCTCTGTAGGTGTCACATCCACATTATTCACCTCATTTCATTGTTCCTGACCTGGAGTAGATGTTAACCTTCTCCTTTCCACCATCCAAGGGCGCTGAAATTTACCAGTTCTTTCTTGTGGTTCCTTAGGCCAGGTAAAGATTTGTCCCTTAAGAAAATCCTGGTAGTCCCTATGGATTTTCTTAATTTTAATTGCCTGCAACTTGTTTTCAAACAGTTTGATGCTACTGACAGCTTTTGCATATTTATTTTGATGGAATCCAGTAGTATACTGTTCCAGTTGTTTTTGTATTTTCTCTATATCATTGCATAGTAACTGCTCAACAGGAGAGAAATATTCTATCAAGAGCTAGTCTCTACATTAATCTGTTGCCAGTGTGCAAGTAAATCAGGGAACATCTCTCCTTGTGCTGGCATACATAGTACCCTCATGCCTCTTGATACTATTTTCAACTGCAAACATGCCTCCATAACCATTTCAGTTTCCATGCCAAGCTATCAAAGGAGCTTAACAGATTATTAAAGGTTTCATAGTCATTTTTCTCACTCACAGAACATAAATCAGTGGAGGCTCCTTCATTATTTAAGTCAATACTAAGCAAGGGATTCTGGCCTGACACCATATCAAATTTAAACATGTCCTTACTTGTGTTCAGTTGCAGTTTATGAGGGTAGTAGCCAAGTTCAATATCTTCTGTTCTTTGCTCAGCCATGTGGAAAGAAAAGAGCCCCAGGAACAAAACAGTGAATAAAAATTCTCTCTTCCTCTCCTTAAGGACTCGCTTGTCAAAAAAACAATGTAAATCCAAGAAAACAGTCGAGTCTAAACAGGCTTTGTTAACTTTTATTCTATAAAAACAGGTAAAATGGTGATAAAACTGTGAGCGCTTTTGGGATAACCCTTCATCAGACAGTGAAACAGTATTAATGAAGTCTATTTAAATACATTTAAAAACACAACCACCAATCATCTCACTGCCCTCATTTTCTTAAGGGCTAGTCTTAAAGGTATACATGTATTCAACCCTGGTGGATGATTTGCTGCTAGGTTAACATCAGCTAGAACAGGTACTTTTTTGCTGCTAGGTTAACATCAGATAGAACAGATACTTTTCTTTGGAGGCACTGTAAGACTTGCTTCATGATTAGTGATAAAAATAACTTTGTTCACCCCATAAATAAAAAGGAATACATATTCAAACTATATGCAGACTGCCACATGGAAAATTGGTGGTATATTTAGCAATGTGTCAATCATGCCCCAGTTACTATGTAGGGAAAACCAACTGTAAACTGAAAATTAGAATACATCACTTGTACAGTATTAGACAGAAAGATGAACGTAATGCTCTGTATGTGCATACTTCCAAGAATCCAACACACACCTTTAAATTTATGGTTATACAGGTTACTCGTATGAGTAAAAAGGGGGGGGGTCATAGTGAATGTCACTGAGTGTAATGAACTACACTGGATTATAGAGCTATGTGTTTTTGGCTGTCCCCCTGTATAACACATTTGTCAATGGGAATGTTCATAGTTTATTAATTCTGTTACAGCATGTTACAATAATTATAATTATTGTAACATTATTGTAATAATGATAATTAATTATCTGCAAAAATCTGTTATAGGGTGTTATAGGTTCATAGGCTCATAGGTGTGTACCAGGGTACTGTCCCTGGGGCCTTTACAAACCTAGCCATTGGATTACCCTGGCATCATGCCACCTGACCTTAGTTCCCAGTGCCTCTGTCAAGTAGAGCCACTGGATTTATCCCCGAGTGAATTTTCTATTTCCCATGCACTCATCAAGATTTCTCTTGAAGAGGGTTAGTGAGGTCCTCTGCTTGACATGTATGGGAAGTCTATTCCATAGCATTGGCAGTCTCTGGGTTATGAACCTGTCCCTCCTCCAGTACGTTCTGTTGACTGTAGTAATGAGGTTGAGGTCTCTGGAGTGTGTAGTGCAGAGGGATTGGGATTTCTTTAGATGTAGCATTTCTAACAGAGCTGGGTCAGACATGGCTTTGTAAGTCAAGCAGAGATCACCTCTAAGTAAGCGATATGAGATAGAGAATAGTTGGAGAGTTTTTTGAGTCTGTCCATATAGGACAAGTGTTTAAGGGTTAGGATCCTCTTTGTGAGGTACTTTTGTGCCCTCTCCATTTGATACAAGTGTCTAGTAAGGTACATGCCAAATGGGGCATTGTTCTCAATGATTGGCCTAATGAGGGGAGAGTAGAGGGAGACAATGACCTCTTTCTTCCTGGATGTAAAACCCTTAGTAATGAGATGTGCCACACAGAAGGACTTTCTGACCACAGTAGCAATGTGGTGATCAAAAGAGATGTTACTGTCAATCTGTGTTCCCAGATCTCTTATAATGCCTTCTGTCTTCATTGGACTACCATTAATGTGGTACTTCATGGGAACTGGGTTTTTCCCAAAGGGGATGATGACACATTTTTTGGCATTGAGCTTAAGGCCATGGTTCTGACACCAGTCATTGGTCTCAGTGAGGCCATTCTGTAGGATGTCAACATCACTTGGGGAGTTAATAATAGCTCCCAACTTGCAATCTTCTGTGAACTTTGTCAGCCAGAGTCTCTTCATGTTGGCCTGGACTTCAGAGAAGTAGGTACCAAACAGGAGAGGACCCAGGACCGAGTCCTGTGGGACTCCTGACTTGGAATCAGCTACTTTCACACTGTGGATTCTATCTATGAGCCAGTTTACAACCCACCTAGTGATACAGAGGTTGATGCCTAGCTTAGTGAGTTTTTCTATGATTCCTGAGTGGGGAATGGTATCAAAGGCCTTGGCCAGATCAAGGTAGGTTGTATAAACCTCCTTGCCTTCATCCACAGCTCTGGTGACTGACTCAAAGAAGTCGACCAAGTTGAGCAGGCATGATCTAACCTTCACAAAACCAAACTGTGTGGGATCCAGAGTTTGGAGATTCCCTACCTTGTTTATTAGGTCCATGATGATGCATTCCATAGCTTTGCATATCAGACTCATCAGGCTACTGGAGCGATAGTTCCCATGGTCTGTAGTCGCTCCTCCTTTGTGAAGAGGGATGACTGTAACAGTGCGCCATTTGGTAGGGACAAAGCCTGAGGTGAGGTGTGACTGAACAGGGCACACAGGTGAGGTGCCAGTTCACTCTGTAGTTCATGTAGAGCACAGCCAGGGATATTGTCAGGTCCCATAGAGGCTATATTCTTGGCCTTGGACAGTGCTGTTTTAACCTGTGCAGCAGTAATACTGGGTGCCTGGCAATCTATCGGTATTGTGATTGATCCTTTGGGAGGGAAGAGGGGTAACGTTGGCACTGAATCCGTCGGCCAATAAACTGGCAGTATCTGTTGGCTCAGTATAGGAGGTACCATTGTGCAGTAGCTCAGAACAAATCTGGGTATTGCCGTGGAGATTCTTTACATAACTATAGAAGGCCTTGTGGTTGTCTTTACTATCTGCTGCAATTCTGTTTTCATAGCTAGATTTAGAGGATTTGATGAGGGATCTCAACTTTTTGTTGAGGCTGATAAGGGAGTTTTTCCAGTCTTGGGACTTCACCTTTTTCTGCATCAGTTTCCTCCTTCTATTGTAGAGTTTGTTTATGGCAGGGGACCACCAGATTGGCTTCTTTTTTTTGGAGGAGAGTGTCTTGGTTCTATTGGGTATGGTGTGATCCATGCATTTGTGTACGTGTTTGTACAGTGCATTGGTGTATGATTCGGCGGTCATGCAACTATTCTCTATTTGCATGGGTGCTGTGAAGTTAGCCAACTCTGTTTTTAGGAGCCCAAAGTTAGCTTTGGGGAATGGTGGTTACCTTTGCGGGGGTGGGAGGGATGAGGATTTCCAAGGTGATTAGTTTGTGGTCAGATCTAACCAGGGAGGAGCTCATTATTGGTGTAGAGCAACAGTTGCCCATGTTAGTAATGAACAGGTCAAGGATGTTGCTACCTCTAGTAGGGGTAAGAACGAGCTGGTCCAAGGCACTGGAATTAATGAACTCCAGGAAATGTTGGGCAAGTGTACTGGTACATGAATAGTTTTCCCAGTTAATGGAGGGGTAGTTGAAGTCGCCTAGTATGAGAGTGTTAGGTTGGACCTTAATATTCTCTAGGGTGCTTAGGAACATGGAGTGTGAGTCTTGGGGCATGGTTGGGGACCTATAGCAGGCTATGGCCTGAATTGCTATCTTACCCAATGTTAACTGCACCTGAAGTATCTCTGAGGCCTTATGTTGGGCTACCAGTCTGGAGGTGTGCGCATCCTTTATGAATATGGAAACACCACTGGCTTTGGAGCTTCGGTCCAAGTTCTAGAGCCAAAAGGTGTGGAATGAGTTATAGCCTGGTAGTGTAGGGGTGTTTTCTGCTGCCTTGAACCAGGTCTCTGTTACAGCACAAAGTCGATGTTCTACATTTTAAGGAGTGCTTTGAGTCAGTGCATTTTGAGATTTAGACGTCTAGTGTTGAGAAGTATGACCCTCAGATTGCATTTGTTTGTAGCTGTTATAGTGGTAATTTGGTCTTTGGAACACCACCTAAAAAATACACTATAGGGGTGACAAGAGCCTAGGCCAGTATCCAGAAGTCCAGGGATGACAGATGCAGGCCATCTCCGGTAAAGCATCGAGGTCTGTCAGTCATGTCATCCCAGGCAGACAGATACTGGATCCCCTTAGAATGACACCAGAAACTTAGCCAATTGTTGAAATCAATAATTTTCTGCTTGTACTGTAGTATCATTCCGGGTGATGGTAGGATGCTGCTCAGGACTCGGGTCATACCTGCCTGGGCTGCATAATCCGAGAGCTCCTCCATGTCTCTTTTCATGTAGTCCAGGGAGGTATGTTTCAGGTCATTCACACCCACATGTACAATAACTGAGTCATATTTGTACCTGTTGTTGAGGTACTCTAGTCTTGATTGCATGCGTTATGTGATGGATCATGGCACCTGACAGGCAGTTCACTGTTACTTTTTCCTTATTCAACTTAGTGAGTGGGACATCAGTGTGCATCACTATGGAGTCACCTATGACTAGTATGTTGGGCATGCTCTTTTGCCTTAGGGGCTTTGGTTGAGTGGCACACTGTTTAGGAGAGTTATGTATCTCGTGATTAGTGTTCTGCCTTGGAGGCCTCTGCTGTTTGGGTAGATTTTTATTGAGGGCCTCCATGAAGGTGGGTGTGTGGTTTGAGTTTTTATGTGAAGGCAGTGCTGGTGTGTGTTCTGGAGGGCTATGTGTTCCATGTAGTGTGGTGCAAGTGTTGACCTTCTCCTCTTGACCAGCTATTCTGGTCTTGGCTGGAGAGTAAGTGGCTTCCAATTTGGATATATAAGTGCATCTCTCGCAAGTTTGAGTGTTGGGAGGTAAGAGGAGAGGGTTGTCGGTATACATGAGGCAGTTGCTACATTGCTTTAGGATGCCCAAGTTCATCAGGTTAATAGGAGAAAGCACAGGGAACTGACCTTTAGACATGCCTGTAGGGGTGGACATTAATAATAAGTACTGGTTATGATAAGTACTGGTTATGATAATTTTTTTTTCTTTTTGACCAATACTAGTACTCAGCCATTCTCCTTATCAATATATGTTATTTTCACTGGCCATAGTGATTGCTAGACAGGATATGAGAGAGAGATTATTATAATCGTTCACTAGTGCAAGCACAAGTGTTGTATCATACAATTCCTCTGCAAAGAAATAAACCAAATTAGTCTAGTCCTGAAATGTATTTTACTAGAGATTTGTTACATTGTTTTCGTCCTTATATGTGAATTTTACTGTTAGGATTACCATACTCCTTCTAACTGTTGCTATCATTTGTATCTTTACTACTTCTTCTACAACTGTTAGTATGTCACCTACATATTTCTCTACTTTCATTAAGTTTTATTACTTCCTTTCCATTTTCTAATTTAAACATTTTACCACAGGCATTACACATTAGACTAGCCAGCATGTAGCTAACTTCTCTGCTTTGAGACAAGATTGTCAGTTCCTGCTTTCTCTCTCTCCTTATAGTCAACTGCCCAAAAAACACCCTAAGGAAAAGAGAACTGAGAGTACTTCTAAAGACATCAGTATCACTTAGCCAAACAGACTACAACCTCTATAAATCAACTGCCCAAAAATCACACCAAGGAAAAGGAAACTAAGGGTACTCCTAAAGATATTGGCTTCGGTTAGCCAAACAGACTACAACCTGTATAAAATATGGATGCTATATTTTTCTGCTTGTTAGTCATTGTACCATTGTAATATCTAATTTATACTCAATATACTACTTCTTGTGAAGCATTCAAAGACCACCTCACTAACAACTGTCTCTGCTCCTGCACCAACCCAGGCTAATACCACATACGCGCACATCAAATGTCATCCCCTAAATTTTATAGTCTCCACATAGACCCAATTCTTGTTAACAACACCTATCAGCTACCTACAATACGAGTGGAATTTGATAATTCCTTTTCTTTTGTAACAGTATACATATGTACATGTATTAAAGTATACTCAAATGGTCAGATGAAGATGGACAAATATATATATATATATATATATATATATATATATATATATATATAAAATACGACTTTAATATATTGTAATAACTTTCTCCTTTTTCACTAAAGTGCCTATTGCATATTGTACTTTCTTTGTCTCTAAATATTTCTGTTAAATTTTATGTAAAACCGACACTGTACTTGTCAATGTTATTCTTGTTTTATTGGAGCTTTTCTCCTCAGGCCTCCACTGAAAATGGGCTCACACCCAGACAGACTATTCCAGTCAACAAATGTAAAATAAATAAATACTAGCTCTCTGGCATTCATGCAGCATGAGGCACCCCTCCCAGAAGCATGGCTTGTTTGTAACTTTGTTCCAGGAAACCAAGTAACTATAATTGGCTAACCCTGTTATACATCAGGGATTTGGACTATCTACTAACTTTTCAACCTCCCTTTCCACAAACTAGAAGGGTCCCATAGAACAAAGTCTAAACTTTAAAATGAATGACTGTTAACAGGGTCAGCATTTAAAGCACCACCTTACTGAAATTACATACGTACCTTAAGTTGCTTACTGATTGTTTTCTTTGCTACCACACTAATGTGGATTAACCTGCTCTGTTCTGCCCTCACTCTACTCAGGCTTCACTCCGCTCCCCTACCCTACCCCTAAATCCCACCACCCCCACTACATCTATAGTTATACGTATATAACTCCATCCAGCACTCTCTATACATTCAGTATTGCCAACTAATTACTATTTTTAACAAATCACCCCCTTTCAACCCATCCCACTATCTACCACACTTCTATACACATACATCCAACCTAATCTAGTAATACTATATCTCCCCTTAAGACTAACCCTAGACTCTTTTTCAGCTCCAGTCCTTCACATACATATTCACATAACTAATAATGCTAGTAATATCCTATCGCATCACATTAATACTCCTCACACATGCTATATCACTATCAGCTCAAACTCCAATATAACATTCCTCCATAGTTACCGTCTCACCCTGACAGTTTGTCAAATATCGTCCATCAGCTATTTCACAATACTCTAATATAATACTCTACTCCTAAAATCCTTACTGCTCCCTAAACTAAACCACTTACACCTACTGTTTAAAAAAAAACATAATACACTAAACTTCTATTTTATCTCTACATTACAACAATGTGGAGACATCCACCCAACTCCTGGTCCCTTCCCTAATATACACTCTAGAACATATACAAAAAGCCTAAATATAATAACACTAAACCTTAGAAGCCTACACAACAAAATATCCCTCTTCAGTGCTTGGATTAAGCAGTGCAAACCTGATATCTTAGCCCTAATTGAAACATGCCTCAATTCTCACATAAAAGACTCAGAAATCATAAACCCCAGCTATAGCATAACTAGACTTGATAGAACCTATAAAAAGTAGGAGGAGTATTCCTATACTCTACCCTGATACCATTAATATCACTCCTTTTGCTAACAGCATTCCCGCATTCATGAACACAGAGATACTTATATCTTTTCTAAATCTTAACAGCACCACACGTATCTGCTTCATAGTACTATATATTCCCCCAGGCCAGAATATACCCATACTCAAAGATGTACTATCCTGGATCTCACAAACAATTAACCAAGAGACAGTCATTTTAGGTGGTGTCAGCATTGATTGGCTAACACTCTCATCTCAAAATACAACTAACAGTATTAACCTCTTTGGTTTTCTAAACCCTCAATTCTCCTGCTTTATACAGTAAAACCTATACACAACAATCCACACTAGACTGGATTCTTGTATCCCATCCTGCTAATTTTACTACTACAGGCACACTCCCCAATATACTAAGTGATCATCTCCCCACCTATGCCCTTAGAGCCATTACTCACCTATCAAAGAAACACACTCTGACAACCATCCGCAACTTAACTAACTTTTTTCAAGATAAGTTTAATAAACTACTGATGCATACAAATTGGTGAATTCCAAAACAGCTCCCTCTAGACACAGCAGTCCAGTATTTTAACACTACTTTTCTAAGTATACTTAATGCCCTTGCCCCAATGCACACTAAAAGAACCAGAAACAATCCTGTTCCTTGGTTAACCAAACCATGTAAAAATTTCATGAAAAAAGAGACATAGCTTGGAATCACTGGAAACAAAATAAAAATTATGTAAATCTATAAGTATTCAGGCAACTATGCAACTAAGTAAAGAAGCAAGTTAACAAAGATGAACAATTATATTACACCCACATCCAACACAAACATAGATCTAACTCAAAAAAAAATCTGGACCTCCATCTCATCGCTATTTAACCCTGGGACCAAAAAAGACCACTGCCCATGCCCTGATGCCCCACCACTACAAATGGCTAATGAATTCAATACTCATTTTATATAGTCTGTAGCTTCACTAATCTCAGCTCCTCTCAACTCCAGCTCCTCTTCTTCCAAAGCTACCTTCAATCCTGCCTTCTCTTCACCCTCTATAACCCCAAAATTCCTCTTCCCATAAATCATCCAAATTCTCTCTTTAACCTGTCCATTCATGTTTCTTAAAAAATATTAGGTAAACTTAAACTTTGCTCTTCCTCAGCAGATAACCTCCCTTCACAGTACCTTAAATTAGCACTGACTCCTTGCATACCCCATCAGTATTCTTATCAACAGATCCATCTCTGAATCTAAAGTTCCCAACATCTGGAAAATGTCACATATTATTTCTGTCCATAAAGGGGAAGCTGAGCTAACTAACTTTTGACAAATAGCCATCCTATATCCCATCTCCAAAAATATTGGAAAATGCATTCATCAGCAACTTGTACAATTTTTACTACATAACAACCTACTTATCCATACCCAGCATGGTTTCCATCCAGGCCATAGCACTCCTATTGCCTTCCTTTCCTTGACTGACACTGTAAATAGGACTAGAGACACTGGTAACTTGGTATCCCCATTATTTCTTGACCTATCAAAAGCCTTCAACATGGTCTCACACTCCATACTCCTTGGTAGGCTCTCCAACCTAGGTCTAACACCTCCCTCTATGCAGTGGTTTCATAGTTACCTAAACAATTGAAAACAAGCTGTAAAATAGTTAAGCACCATCTCCCCCTTTCTTCACACCCTTACAGGAGTCCCACAGGGATCCAACTTTGGCCCATTACTCTTTAATATTTTTGCTAACAACCTGCACACCTCCTCATCCCTAGGAACACTCATACAATACGCAAATTACTCTATTATCATCTGCTCCTCTCTCACACTTCCTCAACTACACTCCATTACTCAGCAAACTTTTACCTCCATTGAAACCTGGCACACTAACTCTCATCTCTTTCTTAACCCTAAAAAAAAAACAAACTCCTTCTCTTTATGCCAAAAAAATCACTCTCAACATAAATCAGTTTAAGATCCTATGTGTGGACAATATTGTAACTACTACGAGTCATTATAGACAATCAACTTAGGTTTGATCAAATCTAAAATAGAATGCTGCTAAAACAAAGTGACCAAGTCTGTCACTAACACAAAGACCAGCACAGATCACTACAGACCATTGCATACATTACAATGGCTAGAACTCCTTAACTAACTCCATTATGTCCAGCTCTTAACCTTACACAACATCATTTATAAACCTTTAGCATGTCCAGCCCTTAGTCATGTAGTGAATTCATATGCCCCCAATAGAACCCTGAGGTCTGAAGATAAAAGAAAACTCCTAGCTGTTTCAAATCATTCAAAAGTACCAGAACAAAGCTTACCCAGTAGTCAAAATCCAGAACCCTCTCCCCCTAACCACAAGAACAATTAATAACCTGGCTACCTTCAAATCCTCCTTAAAAACATCTAAATAATATCTGGGTATGCTCCTGCATTACTCCTGGCTAACATAACCTTAAAATTTCTACCCCTGACTGACACAACCATGTAAAACCCTTCACTCATCTCTTCACACCCACCTTCTCTACCCTCTTCTACTTCACATACATAACCTACCACTAAAATCTATCTTCCCTCAAGCCTCACTCAAAACTCTCTTTCCCTTATTTATCTTTTATCCTAGTTCCATGTAATACCTCTTCTTCATGTCTAATATACCTCCTTTTACCCCTAACCTAGCTTTCTTACACTTCCTTTCTATATCTGTCTTTCTGTATATCCTTACAGCTGACCTTTCAGCTAAACATTTCCCTACACTCTTCCCACATCTCTCCACAATGGTCCTGTCTTCTATTACAATGGAAATGCTGCTCAACAACATATCCCAGTGTTAGATTACAAATACATTGGAATAATAATATGTTTTACTCTATGTATGAAGGTAAACTACCTACCCTCCATATAAGTTAAAGAAATAGTAATATGTATAGATGTCTGTAAGTATGGAGCTTTTCTTCCCTGACCTCTGCTGAAAAATGGGCACTTTTGACCCAGACGGACTTTCCCAGTAAAAGAATGTCAAACAAATAAAATAAGTTAGCATGCTTTTTTTCATTCTTGCATAGGGAAATGACTGGGTTAAGGCCAATAGCGTAATTATATAACAAGCTTTAAGAGAAACCAAGTAAATGAAAAAGAATAATGAATATTATAAGGCTGTTTTTCTAGTTAAATGTATGCTTAGCAGTTTTGTGTCTGGTTCTCATTTCAAAAGTAGACAATCTGACAAGAGAAATGGCTTGGAGAAAATGTTTTCTGAAAGCATTGAAGTGTTTTCCCAACTGGCAGAACTATAAAGATAAGACAAAGCCAAACAGCACTTAGTAGAAGCACAGGCTGCACCATGCATCTTAGCATGGATAACCTTTCTTTAAGATTTTCTCAAGTTTGTGTGTGTGTGTGTGTGTGTGTGTGTGTGTGTGTGTGTGTGTGTGTGTGTGTGTGTGTGTGTGTGTGTGGGCTGTCAGTTTGGAACATTTGTTCCTATTAGAAGGGTAAAACTTCAGTGTTTGAAGATATACAGTTTTGTGTATTATTATTAAGTTAATAGGTTTTAGAGGGGTACTGTGGGTGTGTTTGTATTTTTGTTTGAAGGCTTTCAATAAGACAAAAAGTTTTATAAGATGTGACACAGGCTCACATGGAGATAACAAGAAACAGCTATATAAAAGATTAATCTGCCAAATAATACATGCATGTAACACAAAAGCTGGAAAGAGACATTTAACAAAAAAGCTGTTTTATAAAAATAAGGTGGGAATAATAACTTTTCAAGAAAATGATGCTTTCTGTAATATCGTCAGACTTCAGTGGTCTCACTGATGAATACAAAAAAGAAAGAGGAATTATATTAAAAAAATGTAGACTGCAAGTAGTTATTCTACAGGAGACACACTTGGAAAGAAATGAACATGTTAATTTGAAGAAGAAAGGTTTTCAGAGTGGTTGTTCAGTGGAATACCTGAGGCAAAGGAAGAGAGGAGTACTTATATTAATTGCAAAATAGCTCCAATAGTGAAAGATGAGAATAAAAAGGATAAAAAAGACAATAATTGTAGATTTGTAGTACTAAAGGGCTACTGTAAGGGAGGAGGATTACACTGGCAAGAATTTATATTCCACCAAAAACTGCTATAATGGAGCTTAAGAAAATTCTGGGAGAAATTTGAATTGAAACACTTGATTTGAAGCACTCAACTTTCCTCACTTGTCTAGAGGAAAACAGTTTTTAGTACTTAATAAATAAACAGCTATCCAGGTATGTCTAAGGGTCGGCTCCCGGTGTTTTCTCCTGTCTACCTGATGAAATGGGGCATCTTGGGCAATGTAGCAATTGCCTCATGTACACAGACAACCCTCTCCTCCAACCACCCAACATTACAACCTGTGAGAGATGCACTTATATAGCCAAACTGGAAGCAAAGCTCTCTTCACCCAAGACTGGTCTAGAGAGTCAAGAGGAGAAGGTAAACACTTGCACCACACTCATCACATAGTCGCTCGAAGCCTACACCACCAAAACAGAAACATATAAACACAAAACACACACCTACATTCACGGAGGCTCTCAATAAAAATCTACCCAAGCAACAGGGACCTCCAAAGCAGCAATGCAAGCAACCTCCACCCCCCCAACACAACCCAAATGACACATAGCCCACAAGCTCAGTGTGCCACTCAACCACAGCCCATAAGGCATAACAACGTACCCAACAGTCTAGTCATAGGTGACTCTATAGTCAAGCACACTGATGTTCCACTCACCAGGCTAAACAAGGAGAAAGTTACTGTCAGCTGCCTGTCGGGTGCCAGGATCCACCACATAACACATGCACTCAGGTCACTCCACAAGTACAAATATGACTCTGTCATTGTCCATGTTGATGTGAATGACCTGAGATGTACCTCCCTAGACTACATGAAAAGAGACATGGAGGAGCTGTCCAATCTTGTAGCCCAGGCAGGTATGACCCTAGCCCTGAGTAGCATCCTGCCATCACCCAGAATGATACCACAGTACAAGGACAAAATAATTGACTTCAACAATTGGCTAAGCTTCTGGTGTCATTCTAAGGGGAATCCAGTATCTGTCTGCCTGGGATGACATGATCAACAAACCACAAAGCTTTGCCAGAGATGGCCTGCACCTGTTGCCCTTGGGATTCCAGATACTGGCTAAGGCTCTTGCCACCCCTATAGTGCCTTTTTTAGGCAAGGTTCAAATGACAAATTCACCACTGTAACAGGTACAAGCAAGCAAAATTTGAGGGTAATGCTACTCAATGCTAGAAGTCTAAACCTCAAAATGCACTCACTCGAGGCACTCCTTAAAATGGAGAACTTCGACATCTGTGCAGTGTCAGAGATCTGGTTCAAGGCTCCAGAGAGCACCCCTGCATTACCAGGCTATAATTCATACCACACCTTTCGGCCACCTAACCTGGACTGAAACACTAAAGGTGTAGGCGTGTCCATATTCATTAAGGATATCCACACCTCCAGGCTAGTTGCTCAGCATAATGCATCCGAGATTATCCAAGTGCAACTAACTCTGGGCAAGACCACAATCCAAATTTTAGCTTGCTACAGATCCCCTACCATGCCCCAGGATTCCCACTCCTCATTTCTTGATGCACTGGAAAATATTAAGGTACAACCTAACACCCTAATAATGGGTGATTTCAACTACCCCACCATTAACTGGGAAAACTACTCATGTAGCAACTCTTGTGCTCAACGTTTTCTGGAATTCATAAATTCCAACGCCTTGGATCAACTTATCCACACCCCCACTGGGGGCAGCAATATCCTAGACCTGGTCATTACCAACATAGGCAACTGGTGTTCCACACCAGAGGTCAGTTCCTCGTTGGTCAGATCTGACCACAAGCTAATCATCCTAGACATACACATCCTGCCCCCAACCCCCATTAGGGAAACCGCCATAAAAAATTTCTCCAAAGCCAACTTCATGCTTCTTAAGACAGAAGTGGAAAACTTCATGATATCCATGCTGATGGACAATAGAGGGACGACTGCTGAATCCTACACAAATGCACTTTATAAGCACTTACACAAGTGCATGGATCATGCAATCCCTAACAGAACCAAGATGCTATCCTCCAAAAAACGGAAGCCAATCTGGTGGTCCCCTGCCATAAGCAAACTCTACAACAGAAGAAACTAACTGCTGCAAAAAAGAGTAAAATCCCATGATAGGAGGAACTCCCTGGTCAGCCTCAGTAAGAAGCTGAGATCCCTTATAAAATCCTCCAAAACTAGTTACAAAAACAAAATCGCCACTGATTCTAAAGACAACCACAAAAAATTCTATAGCTATGTCAAGAATCTCACTGGCAACACTCAGATCTGCTCTGAGTTACAGCACAAAAGCACTAAATATACAGAACCAACTGATATTGCCAAAATCCTGGTAGATAGGTTCGGTGCTAATTTTAATCCCTCTCATCCCCTAAAGGGCCCATCTCTATACCGGAAGAATGCAAAGTTCCTGTAATCATGGCTGCACAGGTAAAAAAACACACTCTCCAAAGCCAAGAACACAGCATCCATGGGACCTGACAACATCCCAGGCTGCGTTCTACATGAACTACAGAATGAACTGGCACCCAACCTAAGTACCATGTTCAGTCATAGCCTCACCTCAGTCTTTGTGCTGACTGAATGGTGCACAGCAACAGTTATCCCACTCCACAAAGGGATTGTCATCCCTTTTGGTAAAAACTCTGTACCCATGAACTACCACACAGGCAGTAGTCTACTTAACACGGAAAGTGTGATAAGAGACCTTGGGACACAGGTGGACAGTAGTCTCTCCTTTGATAATCACATCGCCACAGTAGACAGGAAATCCTTCTACATGGCACACCTCATCACAAAAGGTTTCTCATCCAGGAAAAAAGAGGTCATTGTTACCCTGTACTCGTCACTCATTAGACCCATTATGGAGTACAACGCCCCTTTTGGTATGTACCTCACAAGACATCTACAACAATTGGAAAGGCCACAGAAATACCTCACAATGAGGATTTCTGGCCTCAAACAGATGTCCTACGCAGACCGTCTCAAAAAACTCCAGCTTTACTTCATCGCATATCGCCTACTCAGAGGCGATCTCTGCCTAACATACAAAGCTATGTCCAACCCAGAGCTGTTGGACATGCCCCACTTAAAGAAATTCCAATCCCTCTGAGCTACACGCTCTAGTGACCTAAACCTTGTCACCACAATAAACAGAACATGCTGGAGGGATAGATTCCTGTCCCAGAGACTTCCCATACTCTGGAACAAACTACTTATCTATTTCAAACAAAGCTCTTCATTAGCACTCTTCAAGAAAAATCTTGATGATTGGATTGGAGATGGGAAATTCACCCCAGGGATCACTTCTGTGGCTCTGCTCGATTGGGGGGGGGGGGCAGGAAAATTATTTTCTTGGGTGGCGAAAGCCAGGGTACCGTTTGGCTAGGCTTATATAGGTCCTAAGGCCAATAGCCTAGTACCTACCTATGAACCTATGAAACACTGAAGATGTGGCTGGGAGGCCCAGAAGGGAAAATATAACAAAGGATGTCAGACTTTTGAAGAAATTTATGAAAATATTTGGCATGGAAGACATGAATTCAGCACTATGATTTTGGAGTGAATTCCCATATTATTCACCAAGATACAAAAACTGGGCTAGGCTAGACAAATTTACATTTCACAGGAACATGTGCATTTAATTGAAGGTCATGACATACACTCAATCACCCAATAACTATTTCATATCATGCACCAATAATAACTAAAATAAAAACACAGGTTGATTAGGAGGATATATGAGGGATTTGGTGGCAAAAATTAAAGTGGGTGGGGTCTTCTCTGATAATTTCTTCTTGAGCAGAAGAACTAGGCAGGGGTGTACTCTCTACCCTTTATTTCCATTATATTTAGAACCACTGGTAAAGAAAATAAGGGACTCAGAAATTTAAGGATATAATTGGTACTGTAGTCAAAAAAGTAGGCTCTATTTGCAGATTATATTATGTTCAGAAAGGGACATTACAGTGTTGTGGCACATTTTGAGACAGCTTCATATCTTTTCAGGATACAAAATTAATTAAGCTAAAACAAAGGCATTAGCAGTAAATTATGTACCCACACACAAATTGGTTCAGCAATATCGTACTTATGTTGATATGATAAAATGAAGTATTTAGGAGTATGGATTAAAAATTATTCCGCTGTGGCAGCTAGGGATATGTGAGAAGAGACTAAAACGATAATACAAAAATTGACAGAAATTTATTTTGAAAATATAGCTAGGGAGTGGCACATGTTCCTGTGAAATGTAAATTTGTCTGGCCTAGCCCAGTTTTTGTATCTTGGTGAATAATATGGAAATTCACTCCAAAATCCTAGTGCTGAATTCATGTCTTCCATGCCAAATATTTTCATAAATTTCTTCATGTGTTATATGGATATCGATTGTAAGATATAAGCAGTTAAAATGTTTTTACTCCCTTTAGTCTTATACATATCAGGCATATTTTTATCAACCAGAGGAGAAGTTGTGGAGAGCAATTAACAATGAGCTGAAGAATTTTATCTGGAAGGGGAAGACTGTAACAGTCAAGTGGGATAAGCTGATTCCTCCATTAGAACAAAGCGGATTTGGATTACCCAATTTGAAGGTGTATTTCAGAGCAACACCGTTAAGGCTCCTATACATAGCACAAGCAGAAAACTATAGTTCAAAGTGAAAAGGGAAGATGATGCAATGGGGGGAAGGCTCAAGAAAAAAAGAAGAGACTGGGATTTTGGTTGCAGACCTTTAAGGAGAATAACAGTAATCATACAGAATATTATAGTCATAAATTAACAGAAAGTATGCTAAGAACTAAGCCAACACTGAAATGGAGAAATGAGATTCTGCCAATACTGATGACTTGGAATTAGGGATACAGACAATAAGAAAGAGTCGGATGGAATTTATTGGAGGAAATTGGCAAAGGAGACAAGGTATTGGGAGCAAAAAACTACAGAGGGAATGGTAATAGAATGGGAAGACACCAAGAATGTATTTGAACTGTGGGTTAGAGATTGCCTTCCCTATCAAGGATTGATATCAAAGTATACGCAAAGAGAAAAAATTAGGGGGTCCTAAATGAAAGATGAGCACTGATAGAGTTTTTAGTAGAATCTAGAACAGAAGTTGCCATTAAGAAAGGAATAACTAGTGGAGCATATAAAATATTGTGTGATAACTATATGAATCAGTCAGATGAGGTTAGAAAGGATTCTGAAGAGAGCTTGGATAAGCAATTCACAAAGAAACAATGGGAGGATATATGTATATCTCCTAAATATGCAACACAGTCTAGAAGATTTCGGATCTTTGCTTGGAAGTTTCTACATAGGTATTTTCATACCCCAAGCAGACTCCATAGAAGTTTTCCTCAGATAGACAGCAAATGTTGGAGGTGTGATGGGGAAGAAAGAGGTAACTGGGAACATTTTTTTCTGGGAGTCTAATAAATTGGCAGACTTTAAAGAATCCCTGCAGACTGCTCTGTCAGAAATACTGGGTAAGCAAATTGGAGTAACTAAGAAAATTATTTTTTGAGCTATGACACAGAATCAGAATTGCCTAGACATAGTAAGTCTTTGCAGAGTCTAATTATGGTGGCTGCCAAAAAATCAATTAATAGAAAATGGAAATCATAGTCTAAACCAACTTTACTAGAAGTAGCGAATATACTAACAGAGGTAAAACAACTGGAATTGGGATATTCAAAAAAGAGTAGGAGCAAATTACATAGAAAAAAAATGAGAACTGTGGGAACAATACTTGCAAAAGAAGAACAAAGCTTAAAAGAAGGCAGGATTTGAATGAACTGTCTAACGCTTGACTGACAAAGTGATAGATTGTAAGTGATGTATAATGTTTGCAACTACAATACTGCCAACATGGTTTGTAATGTATACGCCCCTGTTAAAATGCCAGGTTTTTGTGATATAAAAAAATGAGACCACAATAAATCATTTCAAAACTTTTCCCACCTTTAATGTAACCTATAACCTGTACAATTAAACTGAAAAACAAACAAACCTGTTAGGGGAAAAATAAAAAAAAAAACTTACAATAAGCTGGTTGCATAAGTGTGCACACCCTTAAACTAATACTGTGTCGAAGCACCTTTTGATTTAATTACAGCATTCAGTCTTCTTGGGTAGGAGTCTATCAGCATGGCACATCTTTACTTGGCAATATTTTCCCACTCTTCCTTGCAAAAGCACTTCAAATCTGTCAGATTGCGAGGGCATCTCTTGTGCACAGCCCTCTTCAGGTCACCCCACAGATTTTCTATTGGATTTAGGTCTAGGCTCTGGCTGAGCCATTCCAAAACTTTAATTTTATTCTGGTGAAGCCATTCTTTTGTTGACTTGGATGTATGCTTGGGGTCATTGTCATGTTGAAAGGTTTAATTCCTCTTCATCTTCATCTTTCTAGCAGACACCTGAAGGTTTTGGGCCAAAAGTGACAGGTATTTGGAACTGTTCGTAATTCCATCCACCTTGACTAAAGCCCCATTTCCAGATGAAGAAAAGCAACCCCAAAGCA
Organism: Protopterus annectens; assembly: GCF_019279795.1. Taxonomy (NCBI): domain Eukaryota; kingdom Metazoa; phylum Chordata; order Ceratodontiformes; family Protopteridae; genus Protopterus; species Protopterus annectens. Next base: position 1,821,027,268 of record NC_056728.1, read on the forward strand.
TGATACTGCCACCACCATGCTTCACCATGGGGATGGTGTTCTTTTGGTGACGTGAAGTGTTGTTTTGGAGCCAAATGTACCTTTTGGAATTGTGACTAAAAAGTTCAACCTTGGTTTCATCCGACCATAACACATTTTCCCACATGCTTTTGGGAGACCTGATGTATTGTTTTGCAAATTTTAGCTGGGCCTGGATGTTTTTCTGGGTAAGAAAATGCTTCCATCTTGCAACCATACCCATAGTCCAGACATATGGAGAATATGGGAGATTATTGTCACATGTAGTACACTGCAGGGGTCTATATTACGTGATTGAAGCTTCAGTTAGTTGAGTAACTAAAGCTCGATCACTAAATGTTGAAAACACAAAACCACAAACGGCAGTTTCCATATAGGGAAACAATTTGTTTGGCCATTATGTGGATTTTGCCCATTCTACAATGTGGAGTGATCTCGATGTTGATATATTTAGTTAGGGAGGTGTGGGGGCGAAGCCCCCCACTTTATTTGTGTTTAATGTTTTTGTTTTTTTTGTTGGGACTATGGCATTGTTTACCTATGTGGAAACTGCTGTTTGTGGTTTTGCATTTTCGATATTTAGTGATCAAGCTTTTTTTACTCGACTAACTGAAGCTTTGATCACGTAATATAGATGCCACAGCAATACTTGCAAAAAATTCCTGCAGCTCCTTCAGTGTTGTTTTAGGTATCTTGGCAGACTCCCTGACCAGTTTTCGTCTTATCTTTTCATAAGTTTTGGAGGGACGTCCAGTTCTTTGCAACGTCGCTGCTGTCCCATATTTTCTCCACTTTTTGATGACCGTCTTCACTGTGTTCCATGGTATATCCAATGCTGTGGAAATTTTTTTTGTACCCTTCCCTTGACTGATACCTTTCAACAGTCAGATCTCTTTGATGCTTTGTAAGCTCTCTGTAAACCATGGCTTTTGCTGTAGCAGGCAACTGAGTAAATGTCAGGAAAATCCTACTAGGACAGCTGAACGTTATTTGGGTTTAATCAGATTCTCTTTAATTGATGGCAGGTGTGTACCCAAGAAGACTAAATGCCATAATTAAATCAAAAGGTGCTTCAACACAGTATTAGTTTAAGGGTGTGCACACTTACACAACCAGCTTATTGTATGTTTTTTATTTTTTATATTTTTCCCCTAACAGATTTGTTTGTTTTCAATTGAATTGTGCAGATTATAGGTCACATTAAAGGGGGGAAAAGTTTTGAAATTATTTTTTGTGGTCTCATTTTTTATATATCACAAAAACCTGACATTTTAACAGGTGTATGTACACTTTTTATACCCACTGTATAATGTTTGCAACTGAAATTATGTCAGTATGGATTGTTTTCATTTATATAAAGGTAGGATTGCCTATGTCATATGTGATAATTTAATAAAGATGCTTCTTGTTCAAAAATATATTACTTTAATAAAGATGCCATTTTCCAAGATGTCCTACAGGAAACATATGCCTGATGTCATAGTAATGACTTCATGTAGTAGTAATGATGTCATTTTAATTTTAGTAAATGTAGCAACATGAGACTATGAAAAGGACGTCAGATATGACTACAGAATAAAAAGTCAAATCATGAAAATGACACCTTCATAAAAGATCTAGCAATAGTGGTCAACAGTCATTTAAACTTTGATCAGACCATGTGTACTGCAGTAAAACAGATGTATTTTTATCCCATTTTAAAGGGCATATCTAGTCACTCCAGGAAGATCACTGTGCCACTTTACAGGTCACTAACCTGGCCTGTTTTTGCATACAACACTGCCTCTCAGAACTGAAATAATTTGAAAATATACAGGGATTCCTTACTAGAATAATAATAAGATTAGAAAATGAAGTATTCAGAAAGGTGCTTTAGAAATTATCACTATATTTTGCTTCTTGTTATAAGTTAATTAGAGATGACCTTTGCATGGTGTACAAGGCAATGTTTGATCCAGTAAAATGTAACTGTGTCTTTCTTGCAGATTTTGCTGTATTGTTTGTATGTGGGGCATTCTTACCCTTTGGTCTGGATGTTATTTGCGATAGCTTGTAGGCACCCTAATGTTTATGGACATCAGGCTTGGTTTTAAGCGGGAGGCCCAAGGTGGTATTTTTACTACTATGAGAAATTTGGTCAGGGCATCCCTTTTGGAGAAGTGCCATTGTACTAGTCAGACACAAGCATGGTGGCAAATTTAAGAACAAGTCCATATGGTAGAACCCTAATCTACAAAAAAGGGGGTGGACTTCTCCAACTAAGGAATAACTGCAAGTTCCATGATTTTGTAGGTAAGCTCAAAAATGTCTGCAAACAACTTGGGTGTAAGGTCAAAACTTGTAAAGCCAGTTATGATCTGAATATTACAGTCTCTTTGTAAGACAATCATAAGGTATTCTTTCATTGTGAATGGAATTTCAGAAGTAACACCAAGCAATGCAAAGAGATGATCTCAAGCAGTACCTCCTAGTTCAACCTTTTGGACATACCCAGTATACATGCTGAAAATTTCACTTCTGTCTTCTCCCTTCTCCACTTCCTCCCCTTACCACATATCCCCTTACTCCCACTGAAATTGTCCACAAACTGGTCCTAATTGCCCTCTTCAAAACCAGTAACATACAGACCATCTCTTAGCCAGTGTCAAATAAAGCTTCTCAGATTCCCTTGTAATCCTATTCATTCTTAGATTTTCTACCAGGTATGTATCTGAGATTTTGAAAAAGGTCACAGTGATACCCATGCACAAGTGAGACCTTACCACTGACCCCAGAGACTACAGACCAACAATGTCCCACCACCATTGTTTGTAATGTAATGGAACATATCATAAAACCTATACACTGTGTATGATCCCTTGACCCCAAATGATTTGGTTATGTGTGTCTATTAAATCTGTCAGATTGTTTATGTGAAGGTAACTAAAGGACTAATAATGGGCAGGTGATACACACACTATCTCTGGACTTGGCTAAGGCCTTTGATGCTATTGGTTATTCTGTTATTATTGATAAGCACAACTGCTTGAATATTAACCTCTACATAAGTGGTGGATAGCTAACTCACAGAGAGGACCCATACAGTCAGAGTTGATGGCATGCTTTTCTCTATATGGCTGGTCAACAGTAATGTCCCAATGTTTCCCTTCCATATTTGGTCCACTGTTTTTCAGCTTACACTTTACTGATGTCAAAACAGCTTACAAAGTTTGTGAAAGATGGCAAAGTTTATGCTACTATTAATTCTCAAGCAGATGCCCATATCCTACAAGATGGATCATCCCAGGACTTCCAAAATGGCTGCACATTGAGTAAAAGCTTAATTCTAGCTTTCCCAGTGTGAAAACAGAAACTCAACAGACAAAGCCAGTGGACCTAGATTTCTGGGTAAATTTTAGTAACTGGCTAGTAAATGCACTGCCTGTATGCCAGGAAAAAAGAAATACAGAGGACCTGAAAGAAAATCAGTTACAAAAGGTAAAAAAAAAACACTGACTGGGAAAAGTACTGGAGCTGTTCAGCAAAAAGCAGTGCAAGCTCAGACATGACTTCCAGTAACCTAGAGGAAAGTGTAAGGCAATTGCACACAGACCTGACTAAAATAAATGATGTACTGATGAAGTATATCAACTCAAACAGTAAAAGGCTGGAAAAAATGGAAGAAGTTTTAAAAAGACATTCAGATAAGGTGATAAAATGCAAAACTCAGAGGTTGAAATGAAGAAAAGACTGCTCAAGAAGAGATGTTTCAAAAAATAATACAATTAGAGGACAGAGCACTTAAGGAAAAACTGAGATTTTCTGCTGTACCTGAGAAACTGGAAGGAAGGTACTATATTAATTATATGAAAGCACAAATGAGAAACTGGACTATTATTCCACAACAGGAATTGTTAATTGAAAAGACACATTATGTGCATGCTCCAAACCTCGCTATAAGAAAACAAACTAGACCTTTAATAGTAAAAATGCAATCTTACCAGCAGAAGGAGTTGATTCTGACAAAACTGTGGCAGAAGGATGAAGTACTAAAAGTAGGAGACAGCAGAGTGTTTCTGGAGAATGATTACTCAGTGTACACCAGGAGTAAATTTATTCCATTATTCAGAGGATGTGGAGAAACAGGCATGAAATTCAAACTGCTGTACTAAGCTATCTTAAAAATATTTTTCCCCGGAGGAAAAAAATCATTTTTGATGAAGTACATGCTAAGGAAGAAATACAAAAGTTTGTCCAACAAAAAGTGAGCTGTGAAACAGAAAGAGATTTTGCTTCTTGTTCTTCTGGTAATGACCAGGGAGAGACTATGCCAGTGGAATCTTTTCCATTGTTTCAACAGAAAGTGCTTAAGAGAGGGAAAAAAAACACAAGAATTGACTAGAAAAACCAAGAGTATGTTGGAAAGGAAGCAGAAACAGGCTTTGGGAGATGGAGATGAACAGGAATAAAACAAGAAAATCTGGAAATATTGGACTCTTTCTGACTTTGTTAAACTTATAGGGGGCTGTAAAGCATATCCCCTATTTCATGTCATTAACATTTGGAAAATAAAAATCAGTACTTTGGAAATAGATAAATGTAGGATTACAAAGCAGCAACTATATTTGTGAAATATGACAGTACAAAAAAATACGGAAAGACTGGACTTTTTTGGACTTTGTTAAACTTGTAGGAGAATCTAAAGCATATGACGTATTTCATGTCATTAATGTTCAGAAAAATATTTAGGAGAAGGGAAGGGGGGTGAGAAAGTTAAATGTAAGTAAAACAATTTTTTTCTTAATAATACTATTTAAATAGTGCACAATTTTCTTTGCATGTTATATAGTTATGTTTTTTTTCAGTTATTTTTAAGTGTAATGGGGATACTAATGTAAATAGGTGTTTCTGCTTTTTCTTTCTCCCTTCTGTCTTTCTTCTTGTTCAGTACTAAGAAATGTAGGCACTGCAATGTAAAAAAAAAAAAGATCTGGCTAAAAGAGGATGACAAAATAAAAAATTACTGTGCCTTTTCTCATTCTTACATAGGGGAATGTCTGGTTAAAGCCATTAGTTTAATCTAGTAACAAGTTTTAAGAGAAAGTAAGTAAATGAAGATGAATATTGAATATTATAAGCTTTTTTCCTAGTAAACAGTTTTGTGTCTGGTTCTCATGTCTCTAGCAGACAATCTGATAAAGAGAAATGGCTTGGAGAAAATGTTTTCTGAAAGTGTTCAAGTGTTTTCCAGCTGAGAGAGCTATAAAGATAAGCCAAGACCAGACAGCACTGAATAGAACCACAGGCTGTACCATGCGTCTTAGCATGGATAACTTTTCTTTTAGGTCAGCTAAAGTATGTGTATGTGGCTGTCAGTTTGGAACATTTGTTCCTATTAAGAGGGTAAAACTTCAATATTTGAATATGTACATAGTTTTATGTGTTATTAATAAGTTTATAGGTTTTGGGGGGTATTGAGTATGTGTGCGTGTATTTTTGTTTGAGGGCTTTCAATAAAACAAAAAGTTCTGTAAGATATGACATAGGCTGATATGGAGATGACAAAAAACAGCTGTATAAAAGATTAACCTGCCAAAGAGTACATTCATGCACCACAAAAACTGGAACTAGACAATTAACAAAAAAGTGATTATACATAAAAAGTCAGAATAGTAATTTCTCAAGAATCTGGTGCTTCTATAATATCCTTAAAAGTTAATGGCCTCACAGATAAATAAAAGAGAAAGAGTAGTGAACTCTATTAAAAAATGTAGAGTGCAAATAGCTATGCTACAGGAGACACACTTGGAAAGAACTGAATATGTGAATTTGATAAAGAAAGGTTTTCAGGATGGTTATTCAGTGGAATACCTGGGGCAAAAGAAAATAGGAATACTTATATTAATCACAAGAGGAGCTCCAATAGTAATAGAAGAGAATAACAAGACAATAATTGTAGATCTGCAGTGCTAAGTAGCTACTGGCAAGGGAGGAGGATTACACTGGCATGTATTTATATTCCACCAAAAACTGCTATAATAGAGCTTAAGAAAATTCTGGAGAAATAATCAGCTTTCAGCATAGAATATTACTTATAGATGGGGACTGGAATTTGATTTGCAGCAGTGAATGCGTGTCTTGTGGGCCCAGAATTGAAAATAAAACAAAGGAGGGTAGGGTTTTAAAGAAATTTACAAAATTATTTGGCATGGAAGATGTGAATGCAGTACTAGGAGTTTGGAGTGAATTTACATATTATTCCACAAGATACAAATCGTGGGCTGGGCTAGACAAAGCATACATTTTACAGGAGCATGTGCATTTAATTGAATGTCTTGATATTCACCCAATAACTACTTCAGATCATGTGTCAATAATAACTAAAATAAAATGCAGAGTAATAAAATAAAAATGAGACAGGTGCTTTCCCACCTATCTGTAAAAAAAAACAGGAATTTAAGGAATGGGTAGTGGAAAATATTCAGGAGCTATTAGAGAAGATATAAATTTCTTCTGAAAATATAGCTAGGGAGTGGGATAAAATTAAAGTGGACTTTAAAAACAGGGTGGAAATAAAAGAAAGAGAGATATGGTTAAGAAATAACAAGAGTTATTTAGGGGGACTGACAAATGTTAAAGTATTGCAAAACAGGAAATCTCACAGAACAAGAAGAGGAAGCAACTGCAGAATGCTAAACAGAAAATAAGGGATTACCTTGATAATATGCATGAGTTTATAAAGATTGCTGTTAAGCAACTGTTTTTTGATAACTCTAGAACACAAAAACTTTTAGCACTGCAACAGGCAACATAAAATAGAAAGGTCTGTCACCAAGCTCAGGGAGCCTATAACAAGGAAGATAAGAATGGGTCCTGTAGAAGTATTAGAAATATGTTGGAAATTCTATGAAAGTCTACATAAAGCAGAGAACTATGAAAATCAAGAAAAGGTACATATGGAAATGTTTATGGAAGAATTAAATATGCCACGGTTAGAGCTAGAGGAGGCTCAATTACTAACAAGATAGGAGGAGATGACATAAAATGATGATCTATAACCAAACCACAAAAAAGTCCCCAGGAATAGATGGTATTCCTGTGGAAGTTTGGAAACTAGGAGGGAAAAACTGATAAAGATCATCTGGAAGGTTTTAACAGCTTAACAGTATTTTAAGAGGAGGCGCAGTACCAACATCCTGTAGGAAAGTGTTGGTAGCTGTAATACCTAAAGAGGGTAAAGATCCATTAGATCCAGCTTCATACAGGCCCATTTCAATACTAAACCAGGATTATAAAGTGTTTATGTCTATAATGGCTAAAAGAATAGCAAAAATTATGCCATAATTGATAGATATGGATCAATATTTATTTTGGTGGGAAGGCAAACATTTGACTACATTAACAGAACACTGATGATCCACAGACAAGTAGAATGTAAGAAAATACTACTGTTGTTGGTGGGTTTTAATGCAGAGAAAGCATTTGACATAGTAAGCAGAGACTTTATGAACAGAGCAGTGGAAGCATTTGCAATCCCTGAAGAAACTATAATATTGATTAGTAAGATATATGAGGGATTGGAGGTAAAACTTAAAGTTTTTATGGTCCTCTCTGATAATCTGTGCTTGAGCAGAGGAACCAGGCAGGGGTGTCCTCTCTCCCCTTTGTTATTTTCATTATATTTAGAACCACTGGCAAAGTAAATAAGGGACCTGGAAAATCAAGGATATAGTTGATATGGTAGTCAAGAAAAGTTGGCTCTATATGTAAATTATATTATTTTATACCTGGCAATCAAAGAATGGGACATTACAGTGTTGTGGAACATTTTGAGACTGTTTTAGATCTTTTTGGGATACAAAATTAACGAAGCTAAAACAAAGGCAATAGAGGTAAATTACATACCCACATATGAACTGTTTCAGCAATACCCATACTTATTGGGATATAATAAAATGAAGTATTTAGGTGTATGGATTAAAATTTATTTTGGTGTGGTAGGTAAGGATATGTGAGAAGAGACTAAACAAAAGATAATACAAAAAATGAGAAAATAGAAGCTGTGTTATGTGGCTATCGATAGTAAGGTACAAGCAGTTAAAATCTTTTTGACCCTTTGGTCTTATACACAGGTCAGGCATATTTTTATCAACCAGAGGAGAAGGTGTGGATAGCAATTAATAAAGAGTTGAAGGATTTTATGTGGGAGAGGAAGATGGAAAGAGTCAAGTGGGATAAGCTTATTCCTCCAACAGAAAAGGGTGGATTGGCATTAGCATATTTGAAGGGGTATTTCAGAGCAACACATTTAAGGCTCCTAGCACAAGCAGAAAACTGTAATTCAAAGTGGATGGAGATAATGATGAAATAGGGAGGAAGCTCAAGAAATAAGGAGAGACTGGGATTATGGATGCAGACATTTGAGGAGAATAACAATAATCATACAGAATATTATATACATAAAGTAGAAAAAAGTATTATAAGAACTAGGCCAACATGGGAATAGAGAAAGGAGATTCTGCCAATAGGGATGACTGCAATTAGGGATGCAGACAATAGGTTAAATGGGGATAGACTTTATTGGAGAAAACTGGCAAAGGAACCAAGGTATTGGGAGCAAATAACTAGAGAGGGAAAGGTAATAGAATGAGAAGACGCCAAGAACTTATTTGGATTGCAGGTTACAGACTGGTATACTTTATTTTTATTTATATACATGCAAGATTGTCGTTGTCATGCATGATACTTTAATAAAGATGTTTCTTGTTTAAAAAACATACAAAATGAAAAAAAAGAAGGATCAACCCACAGAAAGTCCTGATTTCAAGACCAGTGACATATACAAAAAGATATGGGGCCAGATTTACGAAAGCTTGCACAGAGTGCAAGAAGAGTGTAGGAGCTCACGGTGGCAATATGTCTGCCGTGCGATCCAGGTACAGCCAGCAGGGGCGTGCACGAGAGCTGCTAAAGCTACTCTTGCACGGACAGCGTCATGGTATGCAAATTACCTCATTTGCTGGTGAAAGCCATGCAAATGAGGTAAATTTGTGATCCAGGAAACACTAACCTGTCCGTGGAAGATTAGTGTTATCTGCAGAAATGTACTCCGTTGGTAACGGAGTACCGTTCTGCAAATAGCTAAACAGAGGTATGACAGCTCCAAATAAAGGATGCATACAGTTGAGGAAGCATGGCAATGGCCAAATATAAGGCCATTGGCATTTATAAATGTTTAGAAATATAACAATTTAACTTTTTTTTCTCCGATCTCCGATGTTTAAGCATAGCGCAGCACCGCGCAAACATGCGGCGCTTATAAAAACAAGAAAATAATTTTTTTTAAAAAAGCCAAAAATAGGCATTTTCACTAAAAAGCTTATTCTGCCATGCAGGTGAATGGCAGGCTGAAGACAACATGGCCATTGAGTAGTGGTTGCTAAGGGGGGGGGGGAAGCTGAGTGTCAGAGATGTAACCATGCATTAGTAGGCAATCCTATGCAAATGAGGATAAGGATAGTGAATCCCAATTTTCCCCAGCATGTGAGCCATGTCCCAAGACTGTAAGAGTAGGAGTAGGTGAGTAGTAGAGTAGAATATAGGTGACATCATGAGGGGGTGTGTCAGACAGGCTGTAAGCTAATTGGAGCACTATGGCTTATGTTTGCTTTGAGTTGCTCAGGATTGCAAAAGGCGTGCCTACAGTTGTCCTATTTGAAAACCTCAAACCAAAGGTGCACAATGTTAAAAGATAGGAAACTCCTTGCAAACATGCACACAGCATGTGCGTGCATGTGCACGCGTTTGCACTTGTTTGCGTGGCGCTTCCCCCCGGGAGGAAACAGAAATGCAAAAGGAAGGAAAAGTAGTAGAAGAAAGTTAACCAAGGAGAACTAGCAGAGCTGCCAGGTGAAATATATCAGAATCAGCCAATTACACAGGCAGCAGACTAGCCCAGCCCAGCTCAGCACTTTAAACTCTGCAAATAGCATTCCCCCCTGTTTTTTTCCCAAGAACTCTGCAACACTGCAGTATACAAAGAAGGAAAGCTTAAAAATCTTAAGTCAGACAAAATGTTAGGGGCCGCTCTTGCTATCATAAACCAACATGTGCAAGGTGCTGAGGGTGGTGATGTTGTGAATGCTGCTGAGCAACCCACAGTGAGGAGACGGAGAAGAGTGTACAGACCCAGGGTAACCTACCAGGGGCTACATGAGCTGGAGATAGTGGAGTGCTATAGGGTGGACAGAGACCTCTTACAGCAAACTGTTGAGCTGTGATGGCCACACCTCACACACAGAACCAACAGAGGGGAACCCATCCCAGTGGATACCAAGGTATGTGTTGGCATAAGAATACTAGCTACAGGTACCTTCCAAAGACCAACTGGTGATATGATGGGGATTTCACAGGCATCAGCATGCAGGATACTCCACCAGTTCCTGGATGCCATGTCAGCACATGTCGGTGACCACGTATATTTCCCCAATTCCCATGAGGCATTAGCCAGCAATATGTTTTTTTTTCCAGCAAATAGCAGAATACCCTGTGGTAGTGGGTGCAATAGACCGCACGCACATATGCATCAAAGCACCACCCGGTGAATGGGGTAGTGTCTACATCAACCGCAAGGGCTTCCCCTCCATCAACTGCCAGGTCGTGTGTGATGCCCAGGGCATAATAATGAATGTGTGTGCTGGCTGCCCTGGAAGCTATCACGATTCCTACATCTGGCATCTGACACAGCTGTACCAGAGATTTGCCAATGGGGACATTCCTGATGGTCACCTAGTGGGGGATGCTGGATACGCACTGGAGCCATGGCTGATGACACCCATCAGAAATGCACACACACCTGAACAAGAGATCCATAATGAGGCACACGCACAAACAAGAAACATAATTGAGAGTGTGTTTGGGATGCTCAAGTCACGGTTTCGGTGCCTGGACACATCTGGTGGAGCCTTGCAGTACTCACCTATTACATGTACCCAAATTGTTATGGTATGTGCCATGCTACACAATATGATCCTGCGGAAACAGCTGCAGCAGGAACAGCATGGGGCAGGGCCAAACATCCCCCCACCATTGCCAAGGCCTGCACAGGCACAGCGTGACTTGGAGGAGGAACAACCTGAGCCTTCCCCAGTAGGCAGAAGGAGGCGTGCCCAGTATGCCCTGGCCTTGGCAAAGAGGCAATGCATAGCACATACACTGACTCAGTAGGAACCCTGGAAATAACACCTCTCTCTGACTCGCACCTACAGTAAAAGGGATGCCTAAACTGACACTACCTGTTTTCAAACATGTATAGGGAGTGTACTATATGCATCTGACATAGGCAGCCCTGCAGCACCACCTGAGGCATGAGTGCCCTATTTTAAGCAATATTAAGCACTGCTAAGCACATTTTACCAGTATTGAGCATATTTAAATCCAATTGCGCGTAGCTGCGCACGGCGCTAACCAGCGCAACATCGGGCAATGTTGGGCAAAGTCGAGCAAAGTCGGGTAAACATGCTCACACCTGCTTTACTGTTCCTTAACTAGTCAGGTCTGCCCAGCAGAAAAATAAAAAGCAGTGACAGGGCTCGAACTCAGGATACTGTGCACTATAGTCACAGTACTGAACCACTAAGCCATGACAGCATTTCACTGGCACAGACAAAACTTAAGTCACTCACACATACCAGTTGGGGGGGGGGTCACATACCTAACAGTCACAGCCAGCAGGACAATTGTAGACAAACACAAGCACAAACAAATGCTGTATCATGCCCCCTGAAGAGGCATATGAGTAACCTCCCCCCAGGCCTATGCAGACAGGTAACAGCAGGCCAGGCAGTGTGATGTGGGTTGGGTAGGCTATGAAGTCACAAACTAATATGCATGTAATTGGAAGCTAAGGTATGTAGTACAGTGGTATGCCTCAAGTCAGTATGACAGGCAACAGTACAGACTGAAATGGACTACGTGACATAGCAGTGCAGGCCTAGCAAATGTGTATAAGTGTCAGGTGTACCCCTCATCCTATATACACCCACAGTAACAATCAGGTGTGCCCCCCAGGTAGAAATGCACAAATAATAGCTGCCCCCCCTGTAAGTAGAAATGTTGATAAGTCTATGCAAATTGACTCATGGAAGCCCTGCAGGCACAGCATGCTTCCTGTCGATGTACAAGAGCCCTGAAGAAAAATTATAGTATATATGCCCATAGTGGGCATGCTCACACACTTAAATTTAGCAAATTTCAGTCAGCAACATACTGAAAGGTCATACTGGGCATGCTCACACACTTAGGCCATGTCTGAGTACAGCAGTGAGCCACACATATCTGGCAGTTGCAGTTCTTACTCCAGACACTTGTCACTATTTACCAATCCTGCCTTGTGCACACAGTGATATGAAAACAGACCCATATAATATATTGGACCCCTGTCATAATCAAACTATGCACTATAAGTACTTAAGTTGTTCAAAGGAAGTGAAAATCCAAAGAAGATCAATAAATCAGTATCAGTATCATCAAGAAACAATGAGCACTCCTAACATTATCCAAGTCATGTTCTGGCAAAAATATTGCCAAAGAGTCCATAGAGAACCATGAAGCTTTCTTTATCTATGTCATAAATATCAATGTAAACTCATATATGTTCTGAGTTAGTGCAAAGTGTAAATGAATTCATGTACATGACTGACATTGCCAACATTTTGTCAGTTTCATACATATTTACCCCCCTCTCACTGACAAAAGGACCCATTACCATACCTGGAGATTGTGAAAAGCCAGAAATCACATATACAATGGTTAAACAGCTCTATCCAAACCTAAAAACACGGTGTCTATGGGATGACATGGTGTCCCTGGCTGTGTCATATGTGAACTCCAAAACAAACAGACCCTGCACTTGAACAGTCTTTGAGACTCACCCTCTGTACAGGATATGAAACTGTTGAATGGGTTACAGCAACATTTGGCACCCTCCTCAAGTGTTGGTGCACAACAGACCATGGGAACTATTGTCTTATAAGCCTGATATGCAAGGCCATGGAGTCCATCATTGTGGAACTCATAAGCAGAGCTATTGGGAGCCTACAAACACCCAAACCTACCCATTTTGGTTTGGTCAGGGGCAGATCATGGTCCCTAAACCTGCTAGACAGTTTTCAAGGCAGTTACCCAGGACATACATCAATGAAATGAGCTACACACAGCCTACATAGACCTTGAAAAGCCCTTTTCCAACATCCCACACACGTCATATCCACAAAATCAACAACCTGTGCATAAACATGTATGTCATCTGATGGATTGCCTTAATTGGTAGCAATTCTAGTTTCTGCTTTCTCCATTTATCTGATGGATTGCCAACTAGGGCACAGATAGATCCCACAACATAAGAATTGTGCTCTCCCTGTTGGACTGTAAGCTGGTAACAACTGCTGTTCCCCATGGCTCAGTCTTGGGACCCCTCCTGTCTAGTGTATACTTTTCAGAAATACAGTCAAACACATGAGGGCTATGGTTAGCAAACTTTGTGGATGACTGCAAAACGTTGTCATAATCGATGTTTGGGACAACAGAGACATCCTTAAAAAGAGTCTCAGTCAGACAGATGTGGTGTCAAAATTATGGCCTCGAGCTACAGTCATACAAATACCACACAGGTGCCAGCACCCTAAATATGGAGGTAATAATAAGGGATCTATGGACACAAGTGGATAGTCATCTCTACTTCCAGAAACACATTCACAAAGCGGTTAGAAAATCATGCTATGTGTTCCCACAAATTTCCATGGTCTTTGCATGTAGGTCAAAGGAGGTTCCCTCTACTCATCAGTCATCAGACCCATCAGAGAGTATCACGGCACACTTGCAATGAATCTGACTAGGTACCTTCAGCAGCTGGAAAGACCACTGAAGTACCTCAACAAGAGGATTACTGGCCTCAAACAGTTGCCCCATTCAACAAGACTGAAGTTAACTCAATCTGTACTCTGTTGCATGCTGTCTACTCAGGCGATCTCTGCCCAACAGACAGGTCCATGTCCAATGCAGAACTGATGTACATGCTCTATCTGAAGTAAACCCAAGCTCATTGTGCCACATGCTCTAGGGATATCATCATCACAACAATAAATAGAACATGTTGGAGGGATACATTACTAACTCACAGACTTCCCTTGCTTTGGAACAGGCTCCCAACTTACATTAAGCTGAGTCCCTCATTGACACTCTTCCAGAGGAGCCTTGATGGGTGTATGTGAAACTGAACTATCACACCATGGATCACTTCATCAGCTCTACTACACAAAGAACTAACCCCATGTGTGGTGATAGCTGCACACTCTGGCCATACTAATATATGCCTTCAGGCAGATAGCCTATTACCTACCTATGTACCTATATATATGTAGGGGGAACACAGTATAATAAGCCAAAGATGGATGGGCAGAGATGTGTGTAAGAGGGTGACCATGACAGGGAGCCATCCAGAACTGTCCCACCCAGCACACATCCCAATGGCACAAAAGACATGAGGTGCACATCTCACCCACTGTACATAATAGCCACCAGTATCTGTAAGCATTACAGTGTACGTGGTGCATGTGCCTGCTGTACAACATGACTGTACAATGACATACACATCTACTATCTGTAGACATGTACCTGTCACATAGGTTCATAGGTATGTGGTAGACTATCTTCACAAAGGCATATATTAGCTTAGGCAAGTTGTGCAGCTTTCACCACCCCATTGGGTAGTCTCCTAAGCCATAGTTCTAATAGTTAGTACCCTAAGCCCCTTTCTAGTAGGGCTGCTGATGTGATGCCTGGCATGAATTGTCTGTTTCCCATCCACTCATCAAGGTTCCTATTGAAGAGTGTCAGAAGGGGCTCTCTCAGATGTACATTGGGACTCTGTTCCACAGTAAGGCAAGTGTCTGGGATGGTACTCTATCCCACCAGCATGTTGTATTCATTGTTGTGATGAGGTTCATATCCCTGGAGTGTGTAGTGCGACTCAATTTTGTTATCCTTAGATGGAGCATGTTCAACAGTTATGTGTTGGACATGGCTCTGTATGTTAGGCACAGTGTGCCTCTGAGTAGGTGGTATGCAACGGAGAACAGATTTAGTTTTACCAGTTGTGTTTCATAACACAACTGTTTGGGCCAGTAATCCTCTTGGTGAAGTACCTCTGTGGTCTCTCCAGCTGCTGGATATACTTAGTCGAGTACATCCAAAATGGTGCATTGTACTCAATTATGGGTCTGATGACTTAAGAGTAGAGGGCCAGCACTACCTCTTTTGATCCTGATGCAAACCCTTTGTTGATTAGGTGGGCCACATAGGATTTCCTAATCACTTTGGCAACATGGTTGTCAAAGGAAAGATGACTATCTACTTGTGTCCCCAGATCCCTTATTACCTTGTCAGTTTTTAGGGGGTAACACCTATGTGGTAGTTTGTGGGTAATCTGTTTTCCCAAAAGGGGATTACTATGCATTCTTTCACATTGAGCTTGAGGCCATGATTCTGACACCACACATCTGTCTCATAGAGTCCCTTCTGAAGAATATTTGTGTCATCCGGGGAATCTATTATGGCAAACACTTTACAGTTCCCAGCAAAATTAGTCGACCACAACCCTCCTGTGTTGGCATGTACTTTTGAGAAGTCTATACCAAACAGGAGGGACCCCAGGACTGAACCCTGGGGGACACCAGTTGTTACCGCTGTAGAGTCTGACATGTAGCCAGCAACTCTTAATTTGTGGGATCTATCTGTGAGCCAGTTTTCAATCCATCTTGTGATGTATGGACCATGCCCAGGTTGGTGAGTTCATCTATGATACCTGACTGGGGAATGGTGTCAAAGACCTTAGTGAGGTATAGGTAGGCTGCGTGGAGCTCCTTTCAATCATCTGTAGCCTGGGAAACTGTCTCAAAGAAATCCACCAAGTTCAGGAGGCGTGATCTGCATTTGACAAAGCCAAGCTGTGTGTGCTCAAATGTGTGAAGGTTCCCAATGCCTTTATTGTTGACTTCCATTATGATTGGCTATATTGCCTTGCAGATCAGACTCATCAGGCTCATAGAGCGTGAATGCCAAGGATCTTTTGTGGCCCCACCCCTGTGGAGTGGGAAGAATTTTGCTGTGCAACATTCTATGGGTACATATCCTGTAGAGAGGTTGTAGAGAGAGGTGTAGGTATCCTTGATAAATATGGATACATCCCCACCCTATGTGCTATGATCCAGGTTCTGATGCTGGATGGTAATGAATGAGTAGTATCCTGGTAGTGCTGGTGTGCTCTCTGGAGCCTTGAACTAGGTTCCTGTTACTGCACAACTATCAATATTCTCCATACTGAGAAGTGCCTCGAGTGTGCATTTGGAGGCTGAGACTTCTGGCAATGAGTAGCATTTAGCTCACTTTGTGGTTATTTGTGTTGGTTATGGGGTTTGGTTTGTCCTGAGTGACTGGTGTTCCACACCTGAAGTCAATGCCTCATTGGTCCGATCCGACCATAAGCTAATTACCCTACATATCCACATTCTGCCTCCACCCCCCCATTAAGGAAACCATGTTAAAAATTTTCTCCAAACCAACTTCATGCTTCTTAAGACAAGTGCTGAACTTCATGACACCCATGCAGATGGACAATACAGTTATGACTACTGAATCCTACACAATTGCACTTTATAAGCGTTTACATGAGTGCATGGATCGTGCCATCCCAAACAGAACCAAGACACTATCCTCCATGAAAAGGGAGCCAATCTGGTGGTCCCCTGCCATAAACAAACTGTACAACAGAAGGAAGAAACTGTTGCAAAAGAGAGTAAAATCCCATGAGTGGAGGAGCTCCCTGGTCAGCCTCAGTAAGAAGCTGCGATCCCTGATAAAATCCTCCAAAGCTAGTTATGAAAACAAAATCGCCACTGATTCTAAAGACAACCCCAAAGCATTCTATAGCTTATGTCAAGAATCTCAGTGGCAACACTCAGATCTTCTCTGAATTACAGCACAATGGCACTAAATATACAGACCCAACTGATATTGCCAACATCCTGGCAGATAGGTTCAGTGCTAACATTACCCCCCTCTCACCTATGAAAGAGCCCATCTCTATACCGGAAGAATGCAAAGTTCCTGTCATCATGGCTGCACAGGTAAAATCACACTCTCCAAAGCCAGGAACACAGCATCCATGGGACCAGACAACATCCCAGGCTGCATTCTATACAAACTACAGAACGAACTGGCACCATACCTAAGTAACATGTTCAATCATAGCCTCACCTCAGGCTTTGTGCCTGCTGAATGGCACACAGCACCGGTTATCCCACTACACAAGGGGGGAGCCACCACAGACCCCAGGAACTAGCGCCCCATTAGCCTGATGAGCCTGGTCTGCAAGGCCATGGAACGTATCATCATGGAACTTATAAACAAAGACATTGGTAATCCCCAAACTCTGGACCCCAACCAGTTCGGGTTTGTAAAAGGCAGATCATGTCTCCTAAACCTGATAGACTTATTTGAAGCAGTCACCAAAGCCGTAGACAAGGGTAAGGTGGTTCACACAGCCTATCTAGATCGTGCCAAGGCTTTCAACACCATCCCCCACTCTGGAATTATAGATAAACGTACTAAACTAGGTATAAATCCCTATGTCACAAGATGGGTTGCCAACTGGCTCACTGACAGAACCCACACTGTAAAAGTAGCAGACTCCAAATCCAACTTCAGACCAGTGACAAGTGGAGTACCACAGGGTTCAGTCCTGTGTCCTGTCCTGTTTGGTATCTACTTCCCTGAAATACAGGCTAACACAGAAGGTCTTTGGCTAATGAAGTTCGCAGATGACTGCAAACTAGGAGCCATAATTGAAACTACTAATGATGTGGACATCCTACAAAAGGGCTTCACTGAGACAGATGCCTGGTGTCAAAGCCATGGCCTCAAACTCAATGCCAAAAAGTGCACTGTCATCCCCTTTGGTAAAAACTCTGTACCCATGAACTACAACATAGGCAGTAGTATACTTAACACCGAAAGTATGATAAGAGACCTTGGGACACAGGTGGACAGTAGTCTCTCCTTTGATAATCACATCGCCACAGTAGTCAGGAAATCCTTCTACATGGCACACCTCATCACAAAAGGTTTCTCATGCAGAAAAAAAGAGGTCACTGTTCCCCTCTACTCATCACTCATTAGATCCATTATAGAGTACAACGCCCCTTTTGGTATGTACCTCACAAGATATCTACATTAACTGGAAAGGTCGCAGAAATACCTCACAAAGAGGATTACTGGCCTCAAACACATGCCCTACACAGACCGTCTCAAAAAACTCTAGCTTTACTCTGTCGCATATCGCCTACTCAGAGGTGATCTCTGCCTAACATACAAAGCTATGTCAAACTCAGAGCTGTTGAACATGCTCCACTTAAAGAAATCCCAATCCCTCCGAGCTACAAGCTCTAGGGACCTAAACCTTGTCACCACAATAAACAGAACATGCCGGAGGGATAGATTCCTGTCCCAGAGACTTCCCATACTCCGGAATAAACTACCTATCTATATCAAACAAAGCTCCTCATTAGCACTCTTCAAGAAAAATCTTGATGACTGGATGGCAAATAGGAAATTCACCCCGGGATCACTTCTGTGTCTCTGCTTGACAGTGGCACAGGAAAATAAATTTCTTGGGTGGCAAAAGCCAGGGTACCTTTTTGGTTAAGGAACCACGACCATCAACCACAGGTTAACAAATGCTGACAATAAGGCACCGACCAGAAATGTAGTAAAACACCATTTAATCCACAGTTGATCAAACAGACTGAGCGCTTTCTCCAGGTCTACTGGCTTCATCAGAGTCAATTTACTAACATCACCCAGGTTACCTTATATACACCCACTGTTCATCAATTAATCAATTAGAAATAATTAATAAAATTGAGTTAATTATATCCTATTAAACCCTTCACTGAACAGAACCTTAATGTTAGCTGATCAGTAAACTTACAAAAAATATATATCTATATAATAATATTATTAAACTTACACAAAAATATGTAAATAAAGAATGTGTATAATATATGTATATACTGATTTGTACAAAAAACTCACATAATCTAAACATTATTACATCTGAACATTTCATGAAAATTTTATCCTTTGTGTTAACATATATAAAAACTCTTGTCACCCAAGTTAAATTACATTTTAGTCTAAGTAAAATAAATCATCATCATCTAACCATCATCTAACAATCGTTTATGGTCAGTCTGTTGAGGTTAT
This sequence comes from Protopterus annectens, assembly GCF_019279795.1. Lineage (NCBI taxonomy): Eukaryota > Metazoa > Chordata > Ceratodontiformes > Protopteridae > Protopterus > Protopterus annectens. The sequence continues at coordinate 1,821,046,585 of NC_056728.1, forward strand.
GTATCATACCAGAATGTGGGATGGGTATGAATTGCTGGTGAGCTATAGCTTGGCTGTGTGGACCTCCCCTCCCTCACCTATAGCCTTGTTAACTGGCTTGAAGTCTACTAGGTGTAGGAGCCATGATCTGGCCTTTAGAGAACCTAAGTGGGTATGGTGCAGTGTTTGCAGGTTCATAATGTCTCTGTTAATGAGTTCCATAATGCTGTGCTCCACAGCCCTCCCGATAATATTTGTCTGGCTTACAGGGTGAGAGTTTCCTGGATCTGTTGTAGTTCTACCCTTAATCAATTTATGTTAACATTTGCACTGGGTGTGACGAGGGTGGACAGGTTTAGGAATAAGTATATTAGAGGGTCAGCCCAGGTTTGAAGGTTAGTAGACCAAGCCAGATAGGCATGATTAAGTTGGTTTGTACATGTGCTGAGGAGGGATGCAGAGTATATTGTGAAACAGATGCTAAGGATGAAGCCACCAGGTAACAGGAAAAGAGGAATGCCTAAGATGAGGTTTATGGATGTGGTGAAAGAGGACATGCAGGTGGATGGTGTGACAGCACAAGATGCAGAGGGCAGGAAGAAATGGAAACAGATGATCTACTGTGGTGACCCCTAATTAGCATCCAAAAGGAGAAGAAGACGTTGTAGCTCAACCCTTGCTGACTGTGAACACCATTACCGTGTGTCATTCCACAAGTATGTAACCTGTATAGAGGCTGCATCTGGACAGAGTGTTTTGGTGAGTGGTGACTTCATATGTCAGCTTGTGTATGACACAGCCAGGGACACTGTCCAGTACCATTGCCAGTGTGGTTTGGACTTTGGTAAAGAGATGTTTTAACTAGAGTGTGTGAATCATCAGGTTTTACATTCTTCAGGTCTGGAAATGTGGCCCTTGTGTAACGACAGGGTGGTGAAATCCGCATTCAAACTGTCTGACAAGAAATTGGTAATGTCAGTCAGATAAGTACTTTGTGACCATTTACATTAACTGCGACCCGATCTGAGATTTCCCCTGTAGATTATACACAACACTAAAGAAAGCTTTAGTGTTGTCTTTGGAATCCTTGCCATTTTGTATTTTGATGCTTGCCTTCTATGTTTATTGAGGGATTGTATTTTCCCAATGATACTGACCAGAGAGGTTATCCCTTCTTGGTATGTAACTCTTTTTTTGGTACAACTTCACACCTTCTATTATATATTTAGTTTATGGCAGGGGTCCATGAGACTAAGAAAGCTTGGCTAGCAAGTACGGTTGGTGCACGGATAATCCAAACTTGATAAGAAACAAAAAACAATCCAGCACCCGGAAGGTAGTAGAAAAATGTTTATTATAACCAGACCGGTTTCAGCAAAATGCTTTCATCAGTGGTTTAACATGAAAAGCAGTACTAAAGCCGCTTATTGATAGAGAATCCAATCAAGGCAGTGTTGACATCATTTCCTGTGAAAGAGAAATAACCCAAAAACATCTATATAAAAAAGTCCCGTAATTATAATGAAACACACATAGATTGAATAAATAGATTTTGACATGTATTAAACTAAGAAGATGGATGACATTCTATAATTTGTCATTTAAACCAGGTGGAAAGAGCCCACCTAGTTTTATAATCCATCTTTTCTCTTTGATGTTTAATAAGTTATGCCATCCAGTCTTAAAAGATCTGTTGCATGACATTTTATCAATAACTGTGAAGGTAAACATGGCAGTTTTGTGAGTCAAATGATGTCTATATAAGGCATTGGTGAGTCTGGCATTTCTGATGTCTCCCAGATGTTCAGACATACGGAATCTAAATTGTCTGCAAGTTTGTCCAATATAAAATGCTTGACATGTACATGTAGCCAAGTATATAACCCAATATGTACTACAATTTGCAAAACAATTGATAAACAATTGACCGGTATTTTTACTTGTAAAATTTTTGGTCTTAAATACATATTTACAAAAAGAACAATGACCACAGGGGTAACAACCAACTAGTTTTTCCCCAGATAAGGTGGTTTGATGTAATACAGTGTCCAGAGATGTAATTCTTTTATAGGGAGAAAAGTGAGACCCAAGAGTTTTGCCTCTGCGATAGGAAAAAGACATCTGTCACCTAACTAGTCATCCAGACGCATATTGGTTTTGAGTATGTTCCAATGCTTATTAATAACATCCATCAATTGATCAGTATTTCTACCAAAAGTAGTTACAATCCTGGGCTTCTCTTGGTTGGAACTAGAGGCTTTATGTTTGTATGTCAACAGGTTGTCCCTGGATAAGTTTTTGGTCCATTGTAATGCAGAATTAACATCATATTTATTATATCCCCTCTGCATGAATCTATTTGAAAGGTCATTCTGACAGTTGACAAGGTAATCTGGTGATGAACAAATTCTCTTAATTCTCATGAACTGTGACTTGGGAATGTTTCTAATAATGTGCTTAGGGTGAAAACTAGAAGCATGTAGCAAGCTATTATATTGCGGGTATTTTCTATAGACCGTAGTACGCAAAGTATTGTCCAGTTCCCTACTTAAATGAACATCCAAAAAATCAATATTATGCGGGTTGTAATTAACTGTAAATTCAACCCCCCATTTATTGCCATTAAGATATTCAATAAATTCCATGAGATACTCACTACCCCTTTCCACACAAGCCAACAATCGTCCAGATAACGTCTCCAGATGTCTATTTCTGGCATATATAAATTGTGTGATACATTATAGATGATATGTTCTTCAAGATACCCCATGAAGAGGTCAGCGTATATGGGTGCAAATGATCCACCCATGGCAGTACCCTGAATCTGCCAGTAACATTGATTTTGAAAATAAAAAACATTCTTGGTAAGAACATGCTCTGCCATGCAGATTAACATGGTATTAAATCCTGGACTGTAGATGTTGATTCTGTTGAGCCAATATTCCAATGCCATCAAACCAGCCCAATGTGGGATACTAGTATATAAAGATTTAACATCTAAAGTACAGCTAATTACAGCTTTAATGCATCATGCCGGCTCAGCTACACCTTCAAGGATATCATTACACTTTACTGCTGACAACATGCTACACATCGAACCATTGCTATACTTTATTAAAGTCACCCTGTGCATCAGCACCATGTTAGCCTGTTCCTGCATCAATGTTACAGATGACATGAGGTGGCACAGGTTTCATCATATGCACAGGGTATGTTGTTGGTTTGCCAGTGGCCTACACTGAGCCATACAATCGACATGTGTGTGTGAGTGTGTGTGTGAGGGCCAGGAGTACTGTCATGGGCCAGTGTAGATGTCATGTGTGCTGGTATGTGTTTGCCCTAGGTTTCTGGTTTATGTGTGTGTGTCTGCATGCACACAGTTCCACCATGTGGCTGCCATATATGGGGATCTGTGAGACAGCTACAGACTGTACTTGGCAGGCTTTACAGATCAACATCTTTGGCCACGGATATGGAAATGGCAGGGGTGCTACAGACAGTATCAGGTACTAATCCAGATTGGGTACTATCCGAAGAGGTTGACATATGTCCACTGGATCCAGGTCCCTGCTGGGACTGGCCAGAGCCATGTGCCCGTGGTCTGCTAGGATGGTCTTTGGACAGCCCCCCCAACATTGCTGGGGCTGGTACTGGCACTATGGGAGTGGCTGTGACTTGCTGGACGTCCACAGCGACCTCCAGCTGCTGATGTTGCTGGCATACATCCACGTCCATGTCTCAACCATCCTGCACTGTCCTGACACATGGACAGGACATTGTGGAGGACATCCAATGTCTCACCCCAATGTCTATCAATGACCTCAGTGTAGTTACGTATGGCACCTGCTAGGTCACGGATACTGTCATTTACAGAGGTGTAATGAGCCCTCTGTGCCCTTAGCCCCTGTCTGGTGTACCGCTCCATTCGTGTCTGTGCCTCCATTTCAGCCTGGAACATGCGTGTGGTAGAAAGAGGTGTGGCACATCTGCCAGGGGCATGATGACCAGCAGTGCTCTGACGAGAACCCCTGGACATCTGCCTATGTGGTACTGTTCCAGACATCTGGCTATGGCTGCTGTGTCCGGATACATGTGCCATAGATACCACACTGTCCTGGCCAGTGCCAACCGTACACTGTCCCTCAGCTAAGGGCAATGGTGATGATGGATGTGCAGGCAGTATGACTGTGTGCATGGATGGGGTGGAAAACTGTGTACTGTCAACTGGTGGCCCAACAACAGACCCTGACAAACCTGCCTGTGCCTCAACACACCTATCCTCATCATCACTGTCTGTCTGTCTCAGTGACATCAGGTTCCCTGCTATACTGAACCAGCCCCACCTCAGCACCTGTGAGAGGAAAACAGGAAACACATTTAAGACCTAAACATGAATTCAGACCACATGCACACATGCGCACATGCACACATGGGCACATGCACATGTGCACACATGCGCACCCACATGCACACTTGCACACATGCGCACATGCACACATGCACACACACAAAACTACACTCCTCCCTAAAGCAGACACACCCAACACCCACAATCACAGAACATACACAATAGCAGAGGATGTTGGGGTACAGTATCACAGGCAAAACAGTCATATCACACATGTCAGCATGCAGGACATGTGTTACTCAACTGCATGCAGTGCAAGTGCAGTCAGTCATTGTTACTAACAGTATACATGGCTTTGATGCATGTATTTTGTTATTAGGTTATGGTCCTCCCCTGGAACACAATGCATACATGGACACAACACTGCTGTGCAGGTATTCATAACCCTGTAATGTACTGTGCACCATAACTCACAGGTGTACATACCATTGCTGGATGTGTATCTGTGTGTCAGATAGGTAACCAATGCTGATTACAGCCTCTGTGTCTTTAGCAAATAATTGTGGACACATTTTTAGCACATGCATGATGAGCATTCACACATCATCAGTGGTTCATGGATAATTGATGGAATACCATTCGGCCACATACTCAACGTATGGTGCATATGGTGAGTGTAGATCATATTGTGGACATGCCAGTCTCATCCATGACATGGCATGCTAAAACACAACTGCATATTTAAACACTACACATACCCAATATGTGTCATATGACCTAGCCACTCAATAGCATCACAAGACATATATGTGTCAGTCGTGCAAATGGTGATTGGTATGCATACTGTTTAGAGGTGCATATGTGTGACACACACATCATTATGGTGTGTAGCAATGACAGTTATGTGTAGTACTGTGGTTACAATAACTGGATGGGGTATAGTACCATAGGCCATCATCATGAAGCATCAGGTGGTCACTCAAGGCTACAAATGTTTCACAAACCAGCACTAATCATGCTGTGCTGGAACTGTACTACCTTGGCTAAATTCACCATTTCACAACCAGTTGTTACGTGAGTTTGTAAGGAGGCCAATAAGGAGCATTCCCTGACATGAATGTGTAGTGTGTTGCAGAGTGTTTAAATGCCCCAGGATATGGCATAATGGTTAAGGTGTTACCTTGCAGACACAAGGTGCAGGGTTTGAGTCTCACATGGGGTAATTGGCTAGTTTTAAAATGGCTCACAAGGGCAGTTAGCCTAGTACAAACCTATGAACCTAATAATAGGCCTCTACCCCTCAGGTATATTATGTGTAATGTGTGGATGAGATTTTGGATACTGGAATGTGTCTTTACAGTGGGTTTGGGAATCCTTTATGTGTAGCATGTTAAAATGCTCTGTGTATGACATAGATGTGTATGTTATGTGCATGTTGAGTATCAACTGTGCCTATCCAATGGTCACTACAGTCTAACCACATTTGTTTGAGATGGTCTGGGTATTGCATGTGTTTGAGGCAGCTAATCACATTAGTGAGATGTGTGTGCTCTTACACCAAACATGCACAGCATGCATTATGGGTAGGTGTGTTACATGTGTACATGACCTACACCTTAACTGTGACATGCACTTTTTATTTACAATAATAAATGTAGAACACACTCACCAGCATCTGTCCACTGCCTTGATGTCACCCCAGAGGGACCTACATAGAGGTGAGACAGTTTGTAAGTGGCCACAACTGTGGCATTGCTACTGTGTGTTTGCAATCTTACAGTACAACAACAGTTTACATTCACAGGGCTACAGATTATGTTCCAAATGATCAGTATTGCACAACAACAGGCTCCACATCTTTGAATGACACACTCCACATCTCACATATGCATGATCTACCAATACAGATAACAGTAGTCTACAGATATGCCATGTTACATGCATGCTCCATGTGTGCTTGCTGGGTGGCTCCAACCTCCATCATGGTGTATGTCTGCTGCTGTTGTTGTTGGGCAGGTGCCACCAGGCTCATGAGCATCTCCTCCATTCTGGTGAGGGGGGGGATATTAACACCACTTCCTGTTGCAAGCTGTTGTCTACGCACATTAGCAGCACGCTGACGGACATGTCTGAGAAGATCACTGCAGTGGTGGCGTACCTGCTCATATGTCAGGTTATGCAGGCCTACCTCACTGACCCTACAGACAACATCTTGCCACATTGCAGTACGCTCCTACTGGTCCTGGCTGGTTCGTGAGAACATGAGATGGTAGTGCTGAATCATACTGCTAGTAATGATATCATCTTCAGCACTACTGTAACTCGGGTTCCTGCGATGGGCCATGACCCTGGAAGACATAAATACAAAAATATGTCTGAGCAAGTCATATGGCACAATTAACATTATACAGTACAGATATCACTGAACTGCCATATATAGCAACCTATAAGCTAACCGAGAGTGAAACACTGTAACTGCCACTTATCACTGCTCACCCCACAACTGATTGAAAGTGCCTTGTTCACTCTCTATCTAATGAACCATGTTCTGCACAGCAACAAAATAAAATCACTATATAAGACTATACAAGAGTATCTGCCACACTGTATGCAACACGATGCACCACCTAGCCACAGCAGATATACATCAAGCTGATGTGTAAAGAAATATATCATCCATCACAATCAGTGAAAGGTCCAGTAAATGTATTACTATTATACCACACAACTTGTTAATGCCAAACCTGTGGCCAAAATATGTGCACAATTGCGAATATAGGTCACATACTGCTGTAGTACACTATGAATGTTGCTAGATACGCAGTTATATGTTTTACCACACATATGTCAAAGGACATGTTACAGACATACCCACATACACATCAGACATAATTACAGGACACAAAGGTATGACAACCCAGATAAGCTTTCAGTGTGTACTATACAGTACTGTGTGTCAGTACTTACACAACCTTAATCTTGAGAAATGTAATCTGTGATGAATACAGGGACCACACAAAACAGTGGATGCAAGCAATGTGGACATACACCATACTTTGCTGTACAGGCCCAGAGCTTCAAGTAGTACTACAGTACATACAGGATTTGCATTCAACATCAGTACCAATCAGTAATCATAGATGTAGTGCTTTAGCCTCCAATGACACATCCTAGTTAAAACCAAAGGACTTAATCACACTGTATGCAATAGCACTTGTTCTGCCTAGCAACAGAATACACAGCTTTTGCTAGGATCAAAGCAAGGACCCATAATACCATAACATAAACAGTTTCCCACTAAGCTATCCCACAGATACATATCTTTGACGTATTCACAAACATATTGACCATCACAGTCAGTCAACAGTACAGAGAATCTATTGCAACAAGTAGATGTAGGTGTGTGTATAAGTATACATAAATATATATATATATATATATATATATATATATATATTTGGATTCACTTCATAACACTGAAGCTTCATAATACTGAAAATGACAAAACTTCATAATACTGAAGACCAAAATACTGAAAGCTCAAAATACTGAATACTCAAAATACTGAAAACACATATTATGCGTAAACTCAGCTTAAACAACATAAATCATAGCAATTTCTACCAAATATATGCAGGGGGGCAAGCCACCCTGCACCCCTGCTAATTATATATATCTACTCCAAGATTGCACTTAACTACACTATGTGCAATCTTGGGTTGATATATTTAATTAGCAGGGTAGTGCAGGGGCTTGCCCGCATATATTTGGTAGAAATTGTTATGATTTATGTTGTTTAAGCTGAGTTTATGCATAATATGTGTTTTCAGTATTTTGAGTTTCAGTATTTTGAGTATTCAGTATTTTGAGCTTTCAGTATTTTGGTTTCAGTGTTTTGAGTTTCAGTATTTTGATATTTCAATGTTATGAAGTGAATCCATATATATATATATATATATATATATATATATATATATATATATGTAAATATGTTTGGAGATTACAGTTGTTTAATGTTTAAAATTCCTTTGATAGATATGTGTCTGTTGAAAGTGCATGTTTATGAAATGCTGTCATGGCTTAGTGGTTAGGTACTGTAACTATAGTGCACAGTATCCTGAGTTTGAGCCCTATCACTGCTTTTTATTTTCCTACTGGGCAGACCTAACTGGTTAGGATACAGTAAAGGAGGTGTGAGCGTGTTTAACCAACTTTTCTTAACTTTGCCCGACTTTGCCCAATGTTGCTGGACATTGCGCTGGTTAACACAGTGCGCAGCTATGCGCAATTGTATTTAAATATGCTCAATGCTGGTAAAATGTGCTTGGCAGTGCTTTATATTGCTTAAAATAAGGTACTCATGCCTCAGAATGCATAACCATTTCACCTTCATATATATATAATTCGTTCACTACTACATTTAACATTTCAATGCTTTTTACAAAACTTATACATAAAAAATGTCAGGAAATATTTTTGTATACAGATTTCCAACAGAAAATGGAACGTGCAGTAGTGGGACTCGAACCGGGAATGCCTCCTGTTTGTGCAAAGGCTCTAACCAGTACGCCATTGCTATTTTGCTTAATTTGCATATATTTTTCTTATTATCCTCTTCTGGTGTCTAAGCTGCTAACTGTAGCTAAGCAATGGGCAAACCAGCGCAAACACGTGCAAATACGGGCAGCTATATTGGATGACAAAAAAAAAAAAAAAACTCTTTATTTTTAATTTTGTCAGTTGTTTAACATATGGGGGAGTGTAGTGTTACACTGTGCACATGTGAGCAGACTCGCTCATGTAACTCAAAATTTGCGGCATTTCTTCATTGCAGGGGCATGGATTTTTGGACTGCTCAGCAGTCCGACATGCCCCCTACACTCGTCCACTCTCCGTGTAAGCTTTAGAGTTGAGGCAGCACGCCCTCATTAATATGCATGGTGCACTGCCGTCATACTCTTAGACTGGTGCTTCCGTGTAAGACTAATCTAGTCTTACACAGAAGATTAGTAAATCCAGGGGGTGGTCTTTTATTCTATGGAAACCATGAACCTTCTGCAGCTACTACATAAAGAACACCACTCAAAGCAGACACCATAATTGCAGACCTTGCCACATTCAAAGACAATAAACTCTTTTTTAACCACCATGTAGCAACTATCATTAAGAAATCAATCTGCCTAGCTAAACTAATTACCAAATTTATAGCTGGTTGTTATCCCAGTTTCATACTCCCAAGTCTGATGCATAGTAGAATATAATTTCACCTTTGGCATGTACCTGTCCAAACATATTACACAACTTGATATACCTCAAAGATCCCTTACCAGAAAGGTCAGGTATAAACTCCTTAAACTACACAAAGCATCTAAATGCTCTTTCACTGTACTGTCTCTGCTACAGACTCTTACATGGCAGCATCTGGCTTATAAGACAACAAAGGATTCAGGCCTGTTAAACCAGTTACATATTCAAAAATTTAGCAGCAAAACACTTGTCTGAACAAAGTAAATAAAATGCAACTTTAGTATATACACATTTTAAATGTCACTGGTACTTTTGCTTAATTGCTTTCTGGAGGGGGCAAACAGAATTAGCAAATGCATCACTACTTAAATGTCATTCATAAGTTTCTAATAGTTCCCCCTTATTTGCTTAACAGTGCACTAATCTTTTTAAAGTACGCTGTTTACCATCTTCTGCTTCTATAAAAACATGTCAGTTAATTTCTATGTTCAGACAAATGACTGAACATATTGTTATATTAAAGCCCATTATTTCAACTCTTCTCTCAGAACATCTATCTGTGTAATAATACCACAGATCTAAAGTCTTTCATCTCATGTTCTATTTATATAAATTGTCTTGCTAATGGGTTGTTCAAATACTGAATTATTGTATCACAAAGATGTTTCAAGACTAATTCTTAGTCATTTCGTTTCCCCATATATACTCCAGCAGTTGCAAAATATTAGATAAACCACACCTTCTAACGGACATCACATTTTGGTATATCAAATGTATTTCTCATTAGTAATACACCTCACAACATCTAACATATATTTAAACAATCCACTATCCTGATGACATTCTTGTCTTTCTCCTAATTTGTGCAAAGGTATTATGCTTTATTCCATCTAATATACTTAGTCCTTTCCTATATGCAAACTGTGTAGTGATGGTAACATTTTTTTAAGTCTTCACCACTTATTAGTGCGTTTGATTTTTTTATAGACACGGTTATTTTGCTGCAGCACCTGTGCTACGTTACAGCTGTTTTTCAGCTACAGTACACTTGGAAAACAATGTTTGCTGTGTGCCAGTGCTTACACTGGCTGCACTTACTATTTTGAATCAATTGTTATTGTTCTTCCTGTTTCTTTTATGATGGTTACATTGCTTCTTCCTTTTACTCCTTTTTGATAAAGTTGATAATGGTTTCCCAGCCCCCATAGAAATAGCTACAATTGCTTGAAATTCTAATCCAGCTAAGACCACAAACATAATTTCGACCCCTGGTAGAGAAAACACTGTTATTTGCTGCAAGGCCTGTGTTACAGTGCTCCAGTGGCTCTGGTTTCTGTGTTTTTTTTATTTGATTTACTCATAGTTGTTCTCCTGCAATTTGTTCTGAACTGTACTCATCCTTATCTTTGAATCAAGACTCTGAATAATGGGGAAGCCCAAAAGCACTGAGGGAGAGCTGGCTGACTGTGGTGGACTCCAAGCATTCAAAAAGTCATTTTTGTCACTAAAAGGGAATAGAAAGCATTTATTTCCAGTTCTGGATTGCACTAGAAGTTGTCTGTCTATATATAGATTTATTTCATATTTTGTATGATTTTACTCAAGTTTTTTAACAAAAGTTGTTTGCCTGTAATTTCAGCTGGTCTGGTACCATAGTTTTGTAGTTTGATTCACAATAGTGAGAGTATTGTGTTTTACTGCAGAATATGTGCTTCTTGAAGCGTTTATAAACATTTATTTCACATTTCCTGATTTTCTTACATCCTTTCAGCTAAAAGTAATTGTACTTGCATGTCTGCCTGTCTGGTGTCATAAATAATCTTGTAAGTTTGATTTACAGTAGAAAAGTTTTGTGTTTTGCCGCAGGACATGTGCCACATTATAGCTGTTTTTCATTACCGGTATACTTGGGAAGCATTATTTACTGCTTGCTGATGCCTACATAGGTTGCACTTACTCCTCTCCCTGTTCTTTATTGTTACATAGTTTCTGCCCTCCCTGCTTTCCATTTGATGCAGTTACCACTGGTTTCACTGACCCCATACCTATAAATACTGTAGCTTCAAATTACAGCCCAGCTGGGACCACAGACTTGTTGTAACTGGTTTCCCTGTCTCCACAGAAATAACTATAGTTGCTTGAAATTGTAGCCTAGTTAGGACCACCAACTTGTAGTTTAGACTCACAATAGTGAAAGCACCATGATTTGCTGCCAGGCCAGTGTTACACAATTTCACTGTCTCTTGTTTGTGGCTTTTTTAATTGGTTTACTGTCCTGTCATAGGTTGTCTCCTACCACCTTTATACCACAATTATAAGTGTCACTTGATAGTGGGGACTGTGCACAAGAGCATTTTACATAGGAAGTCTTGCATGAATCAAACAGAATTCAATACTCCAAATCCACAGCCTCATTCAAATGCAGTGTACATAGATAATACAGCTCTAAAGCAAAAATTACATTAATCTCTTACCTAGCCCAAGACAACTAAGCACTGCCTTTGATCAGAAAGGACAACTCTGCAGCAACAAGTACTGTTGTCCCCCCAGCCCAAGAAAAGTAACCATTCCTTTATAAGTAGTAATTTCAGACCCCTATCCAAATATGCATCACCACCCTTGAGTCCTTGTATCCAAGCAAACTACCTCCTCAGCCCCCAAATCTGAGAAATGGGAACCATGGAAAAACACTTTCCTGCAATTTCTGTAGCCAGATGCATTGAGATGGGTATCTTGAGACAGTGTAAGAACTGTCTCATGCTATCTGACAAATACCTACTACTCAAACAGCATAATATAGTATGTGAGAGTTGTATTTATTTAATATCACTGGAGGCTGACAGTTCACATACTGTCACCACTAATGCAATGATCATCATCAACTCACTCCACTGCCCACCTCTCCACAACTCACATAAAACACATAGTCCATTGTTTAGGTTCATAGGAGTTACTAGTTTATTGACCCTAGGGCCTTTATAAGCCTAGCCATGTTATACCCATGTTCCTTTATTGACCAAGTTGTATGGTCTATATTTGCAGGACGAGTCTATGATCAGCACCAACTGCCCTTATCCAAGAGGGACATAGGTGACACCCCGGAGTAAATTTACAGTCTCCCATCCAGTTGTGTAAGTTATGCTTAAATATGATCATTGAGGAGCTCTGTTTTATGTGAACTGGGAGTTTGTTCCAGAGTGAAAATCTCTGGGAGGCATATCTGTCTCTCCAGCATGTCCTGTTAATGTTGCAGGCTAGGTTAAGATCCCTAGAGTCAGTGAATCTTCTCCTATTTGATGTGTGGTTGTGCAGCATTTCCATTAGGGATGTGTCTGAGACTGCTGTGCAGGCCAGGCACAATTCGCCTCTCAGCAGCCTATAAGATGCAGAATACAGTGACAGGGCCTTCAGTCTATCCATGTTTGTCATGTGTTGAAGGTCCTGAATTATCTTGGTGAGAAACCTCTGAGGTCTCTACAGCTGCCGCAGGTGTCTGGTGAGGAACATACAGAAGGGAGCATTGTACTCTATTAGTGGTCTGATCAGGGTCAAGTATGGAGGAGTTATAACATCTTTAGCTCTGGATGTGATGCCACCATTCAAAAGCTTTACCTGACCAAAACTCAAAGACCTGAAAAACATGATAAGGGCATTAAGCACCCTCAGCAACATTTTAAGGCTGCAACATGGGCAACACCTACCACTTCACATAGTACCCAAGGTCACACTGCCTCAGATACTATGCCTATATGGCAAGCATCTATACAACCTAATATTCTAGTCATAGGTGACTCTCTAGCAAGAAATATTAATGCACCACTCGTCGCGTCGAGTAAGAAAAAAGTAACAATCAGCTGCTTGTCTAGGGTCAGGATTTGCCAGATCACACAGGCATTTAGGTTCTTAAGCAACAAGTACCATTATAGCTGTGCTATAGTTTATGTTGGTGCTAATAACTTAAGACACACCTCCTAGGACTATATGAAAAGAGACATGATGGAACTTTCCAACTGTGTGACCCAGGCAGGTATATCATTGAGCAGCATTCTACCTTCTCCAGGGATGGCACCTCAATACCAGCAAAAGATAATTTATTTCAATAATGGGCTAAAGTTTTGCTATCATTCAAGGAGGGTAAAATAACCTGTCAGTCTGGGAGGACATGATCAGCAGACCATTCTGCTTTGCCAGGCAATATATGCATATATCCCCTCTAAGCTTTTGTATGCTAACTATAATATTATTGTGTCTTTTGTAGGGAATGCCAATTGGAACAAATTGCCTACACATAAAAACAAACTAAGGAAATCTTAAAGGTATTACAGATCAATGCTAGCAGTCCAAACAAAAAACTCGACACTGTGCAAACCCTCCTCACTCTACAGGGTATAGATATTTGTGTAGTGAATGAGACATGGTACAGATATTTGTGTAGTGAATGAGACATGGTTCAAACTGGCAGAAAGTACTCCAGCAGTGCAGGGCTACAATGCCTTCTACACATTTAGACCAGCCACTACACACAAAGGGAAGAAAGGTAGAGGTGTCTCAATTCTTATCCAGAAAAGACTCACATCAAGGCTGGTAAAGTCGCATGATGTCCTCGAAGTCCTTCATGTCCAATGTACCATCAACAAAGTCCCTTACCATATCCTCTCAAGCTACAGAACATCTTCTATGAGATACAAATGTCATATCACCTACCTAAATGAACTAGAGTCAGTTAGCATTAATCCAAGTATCATATTCCTGGGCATCTTCAACTATCCAACCAAAGACTGGGAAACATATGCCACGACAATTGAGCAAGTCAAGAGATTTCTGGACTTTGTCAATACAAATGTCCTGGAACAACCAGTCAGAGTACCCACCAAGGCAAACAGTATCTTTTACTTTGTCCTCACTAGTTTAGGTGAATCAGGCTCCATCCTAGTGTAACATCCTAACTCAAGTCCAACCACCAAGCCATCTCCCTCATAATAAAGATTAAAACAGAGTCCCGCCTGGACCAAGGTATTTTTAAAAACTTCTCCAAGACTAACATCCTATTTCTGAGTTATTCTCAAGCTAGACTGAACTCCTCCAACTCACAAATCTGGGAAGCTTTGTTATTTATGCAGAAACACACCACCACCTTTTACCGATGTGCACACAATTGCATAGAACTAATGGTACTCAAAAGAAGCAAGTTCAGAGCAAACCCTAAAAACAAACTGCCCTGGTAGAATCACAGCATAAATAAGGTTTATAACAAAAGGAAGGAAATAATATCCAAAAATAAAAAGTGCAGCACTCAGCAAAATAAGAATCTAATCCCCAAATTAAACAAGTAACTCAGGCACATAATAAAAAATTCCAAGGCCAAATTTGAGAGAGAAAAATAGCAACCCAGGACTAGGATAACCATAAAGTCTTCTTCATCTATATCTATATTCTCAAGGGTAGTGTGCTGAGCTAATTATAAATGACAACACCTGTGCAGAAGTTGTGGATATAGCAACCCTATTAGCTGACACACTCAGCTCAAACTTCACTTCTCTCTCTCCATAATCTCACAAGAAATCTCATGAAACCATGTAACCTTACCCATCACACAGCACCAAGTCCTACAGGGGCTCCCCAAAGTCAAAAATACAGCTTCTATAGGCCCTGACAGTACCCCAGGATGCATCCTAAATAGAATGAAACAAGATATTTCTATGCTACTAGCAAAACTTTTCAGCCTCAGCCTCCAAACTGGCTTTGTACCACATGAATGAATGACAGCAATAGTTATACCCCTGCACAAGAGACAGACATCCACTGACCCAGGCAGTTGCTGTCCCATAAGTCTGACCAACCTTATATGTAATGCCATGGAAAACCTTATCATTGAACTAATCAGTAAGAACATAGGAAACCTCCAAACACTGGACCCTTTGCAGTTTGGTTATGTCAAGAGAAAGTCATGTCTGCTCAACCTAGTTGACCTTTTCAAAAAAAGTCACCAAAGAGATGGATGAAAGGAAGATAGTACACACTGACTACCTTGACATGGCCAAGGCCTTTGACACTATACCCCACTAGGGGATTGTGGATAAGCTTTCCAAACTAGGAATAAACCCCTATGCCACACAATGGATTGGAAACTGCTTCACAGACAGGACACAGGAGCTCAGGGTAGGGTTTGCCACCTCAACAAAAAGACCTGTGATGAGTGAGGTCCCAGAGGGCTCTGTTCTGGAGTGGTTCTTATTTGGCATCTACTTCTCAAAAGTCAAAACAAACATTAAGAGCCTATAGTTGAATTCCCCCAAGGACTCAGCTATCCTATAGGAGGGCTTGTCCCAAACATATAACTATTGTCGGAGTCATGGACTAAAACTAAATGCCAACATGTGCATTATCATGTCCTTTGAAAAACTGGCTACCCCTAGAAATTATCACATTGACAATACACTTCTAGGAGCAGACTCGGTAGTCTGGGATTTGGAAACTTATGTTGACAGTGAACTAGCTTTCAACCAACACATCTGCTGTTGTGAGGAAGGTTTTTTTTATGTTTCTTCCACAGCTTATAAATAAAGGGATAGCATTTAGGTCAAGAGATGTCATTGTTTCATTTCACTTAGCTCTCATTAGGCCATCATACAGTACAGTATTCCCTTTAGTATATACTTTTCTAGGCACTTGCAACAACTGGAGTTTTTAAAGAGGTTCCTTTCAAAAGAGTAGTGGGACAAATCCATAAGACCTGCATGGACCGCCTCAAAGCTCTGTTGCTATACTCAGTGTCATACAGACTAAGAGGTGACCTGTGTCTGGCATATAAGGCATCCCCAGACCCAGCACTAATGGGCCTAATGTTTATCAACAAGTCAAATGGTATTAGAAATACTGGGTCCAGAGGCCTTATCCTCTTTTGCAACATAAACTGAATGGTCTGGCAGGATAGGTATGTATCCCACAGAATACCACTATGATGTAACAGACTCCCCTTACATGTAAAACAAAGCCATTCCACGACTCAATTTAAGTGTAATTTGGACTAGTGGATGGGAAGTAGGAAATTTACCCCAGGACTGCCCCTATCCTCTTAATAGACAGAGGCAGTGTTTAAATTGCCTACCTTGCAGTAGGGACTGCTAATACATTGAAGGCAAGACCAAAACAAAATGAGAAGCATACAAATATAGCAGGGATAGTTAAACACCTATGGGATAACATAGCTGGGTGACAGACTAGAAGCATGGCTAGGCTTAAAATGTCCTGTTTAGGGATGATAATCTAATAAGTACCCATGAGGCTATACAAAAAGAACTACGTATAAATACACAAATTGAAATTGTACCAGTTAACTATATTCCTTTAAACCTTAACTTTTTATTTTGTTCTGGAAATAAGTATTTTTGCTGCTTTATATTCTTGCCTAAAGACTGTGTGGTGATTTAGCACTGAAAAAGTCTAGCAGTACTCTCCCAAAGGATCCCCTACCTATGAAAGAAGTTCCTACTCTCTAAGAGAGCAAAGTGGCTGTCTTTAAAGACAACATCAATGACTGGATGAGGAATCACTAATTCACTCCAGGGCTGTCCTGACAGGGCTTTATAGATAATAGGAAGCTAATAGTTGAAAGTACAGTGGCAGGGGTCCTAAACATTTAACAAGCCTATGAACTATTATTTCCTCCAGATTACCTGCTGCTTTCAGTACCAAATATTTTACCTTTTCTGCTAATTGCAAAGTGGACAATTTCCTTACCATCTCCATTCTGCTATCACAGCTGTTAATTTCTAGCTGTCATAAACGAGCTCTTACTCTTTATAAATATCTGAAACTACCCTTCCAAAGAAAAAAAAAACTTTCACTTCTGCCACATTACTTGAGATTACTATCCTGGCTGCATTTTTCTTTCTTTTTTTCTTACTGGATACAGACTTATAGCATTTATTTTATGACCTAGGCATGCAGCCTAATTCCAAAACTATACATTTAGAAATTTTAAGTGTAAATGAGCAGTGTCCAACATATGCAAATGCTCTTTTACACAATTATGAATTATCATACTGTCTGCCAGGTAAGTTGTGACATAATTACTCTTTGAAATATGACGTGTGGATGACACTTTGAAGGGTAATCTCATATAAACCAACCCTATGAGTGTTTATTTTCACTTTTATTGTGTCTGTGTCATGCCCAGCTTTGAAAACTGCATTTTACAATCTATCAAAGCAAAAAGAATCTTCCACTTGGAGATGGGGCATTGTTCTAATGTTATTCAGTTCACAAAGATCCCCAAACAGTCCTGATGGTTGAAGAGCATGGAAGGAACTAAAGGATGTTCTTCATCTCACATTGCTGCAGTCCTAACACTTGGGTAGTCCGCTGTCCCAGTCGGCCCGAATACCAAAGTATAAGGCTGACGTCAGTCAAGGCGCATTTGTCTGACATCAGGACGTCAGGGTACAAATGCGCATGACCGACGTCATATCCTCAGTCTTTTTTGCCGCATGGTCCGATGCAGAAGCAGTATTGCGAGTGCAGGTTGGCGTTCTGAAATTTTCTGAAGTCGGAGTTTCAGACCGAATCAAAGTTGGCTAAGTACCCCGTTGGGGAATATTTTGGTTTTTTCTTGCCTCAGTATTTAACCGGATGTCAGAAAAAGTGAATAACTGTATTTCTTGTGGGAAACAGATACCTCATAGAGATTACCATACATTGTGTATACCTTGCCTCCTTTCAAAGGCATGCCAGACATTCCTCCTATACAAAGAAAAGAGGCTCACAAGCAAATTTCTCTGTTGCTCCAGATAGGGGCCATTCAGCCGGTTCCTGTGCCAGAAAGGGGCCTAGGATTTTATTCTCGCCTGTTCCTAGTACCAAAAAAGGGGAACACGTGGAGACCAATTTTGGATTTGTCTATCCTCAACACTTATTTGGACATTCCCAAGTTCAAAATGTTGACGTTACAACAGCTTTTACCTCTGCTGGGCAAAGATCACTGGATGGTAACTTTAGATCTCAAGGAGGCTTACCTTCATGTGCCTATCAGACTCAGTTGCAGGAAGTATCTGCGTTTCCGAGCTGGAAATTCCCATTATCAGTTCTCTGCATTGCCCTTTGGCTTATCTACTGCCCAGAGTATTCACAAAGTTCTGGCTCCAGTTGTAGCTTTTTCAGGCTAAAAGGAATACAAATCTATCCTTACTTGGACGACTGTCTGATTCTGGCTCAAGAAAAGGACGAGCTTCTTCAGCATCTGGAATATGTGATAGCAGTGCTAAGATGCCTGGGGTATTCTGTGAACGAAATAAAGTCCAGTCTAGTACCCTCTCAAGACATGTGCTTTCTGGGTGTGAGACTGAATACAGCAGCCCAGATGGCCTTTTAACCCCGGACAAACAAAAGAGTCTATCCCTTTACTTCCATCAACTATCTCATCAGTCCGTGCTGACTGCAAGGACAGTCCTTCAAGCATTAGGGTTCATGGCATCTTGTATTCTGGTGCTTCCCAATGCCAAACTGCATATGAGGAAGCTACAATGGTATCTCAAAAATGTATGGACACAGCACTGCCAGGATCTGGACACTGTCATTCAAATAATACCTTGCATTCAAAAGGAATTTTTGTGGTGGGCTCAGGAATGTCACCTAAACAAGGGACTCTCTGTGACCCGGCCAGAGGCGAGTCAGATTCTAACGACAGATGCCTCAGACATAGCTTGGGGAGCTCATCTGAATGGAAAGTGGATACAAGACAAGTGGCCTGCCAGACTACAGCATCTACATATCAACATGAAGGAGATGTTAGCAGTCCAGTTTGCATTGATGGCTTTCAAGAAGTTACTTCTTCCAGGGCAGGTGTTGATTCTAACAGACAACACAACTGTCATGTGGTACATCAACAAGCAAGGGGGAACACATTCTTATCCTCTATGCAGGCAAGCAATGATTTTGTGGGAGACTGCGCCCAGCTTGCAGCTTACTCTTCAGGCAAGGTTTCTGCCAGGAGCACAGAACTCCTTAGCAGATGTGTTAAGCAGGCAAATCATGGATCCCCACGAGTGGAAACTGGATCTTCATGTATTTCAAAAATTTACAGTGTCATGGGGAACTCCAGACATAGATCTGTTCGCTTCTCCACTAAACCACCAGCTGCCAAAGTTTTGCACGAAAAGGTTTCATCACACAGCTTGGAAAGTGGATGCTCTTTCGTTCAGTTGGGAAAATCTTCATGTGTATGCCTTTCCACCTCTGCCTCTCCTCCCAAAGATACTCCTAAAGGTCAGACAAGACAAGCCAAGGATGATTTTGATAGCTCCGGATTGGCCTCGGCAACACTGGTACCCATTACTGAGGAATCTGGTAAGAAAGCCTCCATGGCCTTTACCTTTAATTCCACACCTTTTGTCTCAGAGGGACGGTCATCTACTCAATGTCAAGCTTCACTCTCTTCATCTAACAGCCTGGCATATTCTGTTTTGAACCACAGCAGGTCTCAACTTCCTCAACAAGTTTTGAATGTGATTATGGAAGCCAGAAGACCTAGTACACGTAAAGTGTATGCAGAAAAATGGAAGAGATTTTTATTTTGGAGTGCAGCAAAGGATTTGGATGTTTCTGAGCCTAATTTGAGTGGGGCTCTTCAATATCTTACTGAGCTATTGGACAAAGGTTTGTCTTTCTCTTCCATTAAGATTCATGCTGCAGCAATTTCAGCTCACTATGATTGTGACCCACCATTGTTTTCTCATCCTTTGTTCAAGCAATTTCTTAGAGGGGCAAAGAATATAAGACCCCCACGTAGAGCTCCTACTCCTGCTTGGGACCTCAATTTTGTGTTGGAGAAACTTACTCTACAACCTTTTGAGCCTGCGGCTACTGCTGAGTTGAAATACTTGTCATGGAAGACTGCTTTTTTGTTGGCCATTACTTCTGCAAGAAGGGTTTCTGAATTGCAGGCCCTTATGGCGGTTGAGCCTTTTTTGATTTTTCATAAGGATAGGGTATCATTACGTACTAATCCTTCATTTATGCCTAAGGTGGTTTCTAGTGTGGCTTTAAACCAAACTATTCATTTGCCTACTTTTTATGCAGATCCCCAAAATAGGAGAAAAGATTTTGCACACTTTAGATGTACACAGGCAGTTGCGTTATTATTTAAGCAGGACTAGGGATTTTAGGCAGTCTCAGCAGTTGTTTGTTTCTTTTGCTTTGAGTTCTCAGGGCAAGCCTGTGTCAAAACAAACTATATCTAAGTGGATTGGGTTTTGCATTGCATTCTGTTACTCCCATCATGGCAAGGAGATTCCAGCTGGGATTAGGCCTCATTCCACTAGGGCTACTGCCACTTCAACAGCATTTCTAAGGGGTGGCAACTAAGGATATTTTGGAGGCAGCTACTTGGAGTTCAGTGCATACTTTCTCCAAGCATTACCACCTTCCTCTCTATTCTAAGTCCAGGGCTGGTTTTGCCACTGCTGTGTTGCAGGGCATTTTGGCAGCTTCTGCTTCATTATAGTTTAGCCATCCTCCCTTACCTCTGCTTTGGGATTCTACCCAAGTGTTAGGACTGCAGCAATGTGAGATGAAGAACATAGTACAGTTTTGTACCTACCATAAATGTAGATGTTCGAAGATCCACATTGCTGCAGTCCAATTTTCCCTCCCTCCTTCCCCTCTGTGTTTAGGGGTGGTTGTGTGGGTGAGGTTCTATTTTTTGTAAATTTGTATATATTGTACATATATTAGGTACAGGAGTGTTTTTGGTGTTTTTGGGTTTTGGCCTTATCTTTTTAGGGTCTTCTGACATCTGGGGCAAGAAAAGACTGAGGATATGACGTCGGTCATGCGCATTTGTACCCTGACGTCCTGATGTCAGACAAATGCGCCTTGACCGACGTCAGCCTTATACTTTGGTATTCGGGCCGACTGGGACAGCGGACTACCCAAGTGTTAGGACTGCAGCAATGTGGATCTTCGAACATCTACATTTATGGTAGGTACAAAACTGTACTTTTTGAAAAGCTGACCAGTGCAGGGGGTAATACCCAAAATGTTTAGGCTACTACAGCAGTAATCCATCAGACCATCTTTCATAGGTAGGTACTAGGCTATCTGCCCGAAGGCATTTATAAGCCTAGCTGGAATGTGTTGGCTTTCACCACCCCCTTAGATTAGTTCCTTGTGCCTCTGTCCAGTAGAGCCATTGAAGTGATCCCTGGGGTAAACTTTCTGTTTCCCATCCACTCGTCAAGGTTTTTCTTGAAGAGGGTTAGCGAAGAGGAGCTCTGCCTAATGTAGATTGGAATATAGTTCCAGAGCATGGGAAGTCTCTGGGACAGGAATCTATCCCTCCAGCATGTCCTATTTATTCATGTGGTGAGGTTTAGATCTCTGGAGCGTGTGGCTCGAGGGGATATGGTTTTCTTTAGGTGGAGCATGTCCATCAATTCTGGGTTGGACATGGCCTTGTATGTCAGGCAGAGATCACCTCTGAGTAGGCGGTATGCAACCGAATACAGCTGGAGTTTCTTCAGTTGAGCTGCATAGGGCATCTGCCTTGAGGCCAGTGATCCTCTTGCCGAGGCACTTCTGTGGTCTTTCCAGTTGTTGCAGGTGTCTTGTATGGTACATCCCAAATGGGGCATTGTACTCTATGATGGGTCTGATGAGTGATGCATAGAGGGGCCCAATGACCTCTTTCGATCTGGATGCAAACCCTTTTGTTATTAGGTGGGCCACATAGAAGGATTTTCTAACCACATTGGTAATGTGATTATCAAAGGAGAGGTTACTATCTACTTGGGTCCCTAGATCCCTTATTACGTCTTCCGTATTTGGGGGGCTACCACCTACGTGATAGTTTGTGGGTACTCTGTTTTTCCACAGGGGATGACTATGCACTTTTTGGCATTTAGCTTGAGGCCATGGTTTTGACACCAGGTATCTGTCTTAGTGAGACCCTTTTGAAGGATGTCTGTATCAGCCAGAGAGTCAATTATAGCCCCTAGTTGTCTGCGAACTTGGTCAGCCATAGTCCTCCTGTGCTTGCCTGTACCTCTGAGAAGTATATGCCAAACAGTGTGTGTGTGAGAGAGAGAGAGAGAGAGAGACAGACAGTGAAAGAAAGTGAGCAGGTTACAGAAAGAGGGAAAGAGCATACCTCTCAACTTCTTTGCTCATGAATTCAGATCTGAATAGGCTTTTCATTAACATGCATTATCTGAATGGGAAGAAGTACAAAACTATAATATCAGGCTTTATTTACTAACTGCAGTCCTTTGCAATTTACCAGAAAATCAAGGAGGCTAATCGGAGACAATCTGCTAAATTAATGACCGTGTATATGTGTGTGTCTGTTTCTCCCCCTGCATGTATATCTGTGTGACTTTCTGTGTGTGTGTGTGTGTGTGTGTGTGTGTGTGTGTGTGTGTGTGTGTGTGGTCATTGTATACTTATATTTTAGATGTAAAATACTTCCTTCAACAACAATTACATATGCTGCGGCAATTTTGAAACTTGAAGCAGAGAAACTATTTTACATGAAAAATATAAAAAAATGTTTATAGTAATAAAAATATAAATATGAAACTATTTAACAGAGAGCCCATTGTCTAAGCACAATAATGCCCTCCAGAGTAGGTGTTGTTGGGGAAATAATGCCTATCCTTGGGTGTAGAAGCCCTCTGCGTGTGACATCAGGCCTCACAGCACCACTGGACAGGTGTTATTTCCCCAGTAACTCACACACTGTCAGGTATTATTACTTCCTTAAACAGCCTTGCTTCATCAAATTTGGACTAGACCAGATGTCACCAATCAGAGATAATTATTTTGTTAGATGTTTTGCACTATAAACTGAACAGCCCCAGGATATCTACCACATATTCTGCATTTGCATTCAAAGCAAGCTTGCATAATCCATGTCTGGTCACATTTGTGTTTCTCTCCTACTTTGTATGACATTGTAGACCTGAGTCTCTTTAGGTAAATATTTCATCATTCATTTTTTTTCTACATTCATTAACAGGTGATATCTGTTCTCTCCAGGTCTGTAAAACATGTATTCACTCACATTGGTCTCTTCTCCCCTTATTAGTCCTCTGCAGGTGACATGCTGATTGACTTGAATGATTGGGTTATTTGCTTTCAACATTTTGAACCTTTGTTTGGTTTTGGTATACCTCTTTAAAGGTATGCTCTTTGAAAATCTTTTGCTGTGGTGGTGGTTCTTTTTTCAAACATTCCAAATGTGACCAAGCAGTATAGTTCTCATTCTTAAAATGGTTGCCATGCTGCTGGTGAATCTACCACACCAGCAATCTATAAAATGCTTCAACCATACATTTACTCTATAGATCATTTCTATGAATGTTATGCATTTTTGCATCCAGTTTGGGATTCAGACACCCAGATCACAGTTCACAAACCTGATTCATGCAAGTTTTCTGAATGGAATCCAGGTTCCTACTTCAGAGACTGATGTAACACTACAAGTAGGTAGTGCTACGCCAGTCTCACTGGAGAAGACTGTATGTAAATATAGCAGTCGGGGGAGTATTGCTAGTACTGGATAAGCATGGCAGAACAATTAATGGAATAGCTATTCAGTACAATTGGGTAAGCAAACAGAAATAAGTCAACACTGTCTTTTGATGGTGTACTCCCATTAATTTCTAAGGAAGGAGTGAGTCTGTTAGGAGCACAGCTGGTTCACTGAGGAGCCGTGTGTGTGTGTGCGCGCGCGCACGGGTGCGGGTGTGTATGTCTGTGCCTAAGTGCGGGTGTGTATGTGTGTACGCGTGCGTGTGTGTGCATGCGCGTATGTGTGAGTGTGCATGTGTGTTAGCAGGTGTCTGTGCAGGTGTGTGTTGCACAGGTTGGTAGGAAAAACAATAGCATGTCTAACTCTAAATGTGTTAGTGTTCACTTCAGATACATGATGATGAACTGCTAATAAGATGTTGCTCACTGTGACTGAATCACAGAATATCTCCATTGCAGCTGACATATCTTCATTACTCAAATATCACTGGTGGCAACACCTTTCTGAATCTTAGCCCCAGTGTGTGTGTGTCATTAGTTCTATACTTGAATGATGTCTGATGTTTTTTCAGTGTGTAAATTGACTACTTTCATTATATATTCTATTGACCAGTTTGTCTAGCAACCTTTATTATAATGCAGTTTTACTGAATATTTTATACCGCTACTGAAAAAAAAACTATAATATGTTTTCACAAAAATACTGCATTATTATTCATATCAGTTTACATAAAACAATAATAATTTCATTTGAATGCAAAGCAATCTCTTTTGAATCCTGATAAAAGAAGGTTAAGGTTCCCCACCCACCACATCACTTTTTCTTGCATTCATTTGTTCCCATAAGAACACCCAAAAACAATGCTATCTCATTCTTCACATAATTATAACATTCTCTCCTTTTTTTTTTAAAACACCTTTATTGAATTATCAATTGTGATATAAGAAAACTTACATTTATATAAAAGTAATCAGACTATAATAGGTTCACATTTACAAACCTTCTTTCCTTTAATGTTGAGTAAAATATCAAACTTTCTTTCTTCCTGCTTGAAGTTCAAATCTTTTGGAGAATCTCAAAAAGAAACAGTTTAGGATCTATTAGAAGGTCCTTATCCAAGACTATGAAATAAGAATATTGAAGGATTAAAGCCCTGGACTGTTAATGAGCTGCTTCCTGTAACCAGGAGTACAGGGTTTGATTCCTTCCACTTTCATTCGCCTTCTATATGACTATGAGCAAGTCACTTAACCAGATTTGGGCTGTTCCTAAAAAGTGACGTGTCCTGTGGGCTTACCCCATTAACAAATGAATATAAAAAAAGAAATTCTAAAGTCTGAACATAGACTGGCTATTACATTGCAGGACCAGATTAATTGTTCATAATCTGTTTCTGCACACTTCATTAAGTTTGTTGATTCTATTATTTCTTTTATGATTAGTTCAATGATGACATTTGCCATTTTGATAGTAGCTTTAATTAAAGAAACAAACAAACTAAACAAAATCTTTCATCCACTAAACTCAGACACATAGTGCCTCCCAAAGAACTGTTTCCATTCCATCAGGAATCCCCCTTCATTTGGCACTCAAGTGCATATTTCTTTCTGCTGTCAATAGTGGCATCATTATATCTTTGTAAGGACTCCACCTTACCTGTATGACAAAAACTCAAGAGTTGTCTTCCACCTCCACATGAACAAAGAGTATATTTTTGTCTTCCAGATTTTAAGCTAAGTCCTGGCTTTGCAACTTGCTCACAAGTATGGGGGGGTGTTTGATTCCATATCTCGGTTGAAATTATCTACAGAAAACTTTAGTTGCTCTATGAATTTGTAAAGTACCCATCCTTACCAGAACTCTCAGCCCAAGGTCTTGTTCAACTCTCACACCCTTATTAATTCATACAAGCCAGTTAATAGGAATCTCAGCAAATTTTTAAAAAGTATGAGTCCAAAATATGAGTCTTTGAACAGTCTGTGGGCATTTCCAGGATCAGTTCTCAGCAAACAAACACACCAAATCCAGCACCAAATGTTTCCATTTATTCTAGACATATATCACACTGCAAATAAGCCCACAACCGTGACACACAGATGTTTCTCTTACAGGGCTTCCATAGTGTAAAATGAATTCCTCCCAGTATGAAAATGGTCAGAGTTACAAATGAGAATCTCTCTCTAGGATGTAGGTATAGTCTGAACTAACATCCCAACCTGCTAACACTGACTTGCCCCACTCCAGCTTCCAAATTTCCTTCCTTTTCCTCCATCTCAAGTCTAGCATTTTCCTGACTTCTACCACTTGGTCACATGGGAGACACCTTGAGAATGCTAACTGGTGTCATCTAAAATATGGTATTATCTGGTTTTCCTAGTGCATACTAGAGTAAAAAGTTGCCTATCTAAATCTTGGATGTTTATATGCAAACTAATAAAGCATCATTTGAAGCTGATCTAAGTAGGCCAATAAGTGCCTAAATGGGAGGCCAAAAGGAAAAGACAATTGCTCCCTAACCCAGCATCTTCTGGTTTATTAAGGCTTCACTGTTTGCCCAGTAGATTGATCTGTCTTGCTAGATAGCTAGTTAGCTGTTTACTGGTTAACTAGATAAGCTGAATTAGTATAACCAATCAACCAGTATAATGCAAACGCACAATTTCTTTTACTGAAAGCCTCATAAAAAGCCCAGCACTCAGGAATAGTCTAAGGAGGGGGCCAACTAATTGACATTTGGTGCCAAACTTGAGATGCCATCATATATCCTAGCAAGTTCCATTAAAACTTCAAACAACAGTTAACTAATTAAGGCCCTTGATTTCGGAATAGTTAAAAATGAAAATACCTGCAGTATTTGCTACTCTGATGAAGTCTGTTGCTGAGTATCAGATGAAAGCACTAAATAAATTGTTGAATGGACTACATGGAAAATGTTTTTTCCTTTGGTTAAAATATCTGCTGTATGCTAAAGGAGTTTACATACTCTATGTTCAAAAAGCATACCGTGAATAAATGCTTACATCTCAAAAATGAAAATATCCATACAAATGTGTAAAAGATCAACATTATTCGGGGGATCTTGGTCTGCACACCGACTGAAATACCTATACACTAATGTGTGATTATGATTTCATACTGATTTTATATTTTATTTTTATTACAGAAAAATGCATTTTTGTTTCTAGAACTTTTAATGACTATGACTAAAAAATGTTATAGTTTTGTAATCTTGTGTGATGTACTCATAGTATCACCAGCATTGATTTTTTTGCACAAATATGTGTGAACCATGCCTCTAGATAACCCCATGTACAAGTAATTCAAAAATTTGGTTATGGATGGATGGATAGATAGTATGCATATGTATTTATATTTCCAAAACAACAATCAATGTATGGAGCTTGCGTGGGGACACATGTGTACTGTTGCTTCCAAGTCCTTTATTGCATTATTAAAACAAATATGAAAATGTACCGTACTTTCTATAATTTTTCTCAATGAATCCTCAACTCCTAGAATGCATTTATCACATTTGCTGTTTAGCAGCCTCCTGTAAGGAAGTAATTTCAGCTTTCAAATAGCACCTTGCTCCCTAAGGCAGAGCATGGCATTGTGGCTGTATTAATATCAATGCGTAAATATAAGTTATCAGAGATTAGTGCTAGCATAAAGATTACTAACATTAAAGTAAGCATTAAAATCACTTGTAGAAAATGGCCTTATCTTCAAACATGATATAACAAGAAGTTCTGGAGAAGCACTAACAATACTAAGTGTAGTACATGTTGTAAATAACAGATTGTTATACTGTTATGCAATAATCCTTGCTAAACTGAGTACATGTTGTAAATAATATATTGTTAGACTAGGATACATGCTGTACTAACTATTTATTCTTCTTGTTTCACAATGTTCCACTAGAATTCTATGTCTGTATGTATGTATGTGTGTCTAAATATATATATATATATATATATATATATATATATATATATATATATATATATATATATAGGATCATAGGAAGTTACTAGGCTACTGGCCCTGAGACCCTTACAATCCTAGCCAAGAATTTAGCCCATATTCCAACAAGTCATCATCCAATGCCCCTGTCCAGCAGGGGCACAGGTGGAATCCCAAGGGGTGTATTTTCTGTTCCCCATCCAGTTATCTAGGTTGCACTTAAAAAGGGTTAATGAGGTAAGGTACTCTGCTTGACATGGAGTGGAAGTCCATTCTACAGAAGAGGAAGTCTCTGGGAAACAAATTTTCCCACCAGCAAGTTCTATTAATGTCACAGACCAGGTTGAGGTTGCACATGTGGGTTACTCAAGTGGAGCTTGACTTGTGGATATGCAACTGTCCCATCAGGGCGAGGTCTGAGATTGCTTTGTATACCAGACAGAGGTCACCTCTGAGGAGTTTGTAGGAGACTGAGTAGAGGGACAGGGCATTTAGCCTATCTGTGTAGGGTAGATGTTTCAGGCCCTGAATTCTCCTGGTGAGGAATCTCTGTGGTCTCTCCAGCTGCTTCATGTGCTTTGTGAGGTACATGCCAAAAGAGGCATTGTACTCAATAATGGGTTTTATAAGGGAAGAATACTGGGATTTTATGACCACCTTGTCCCTGGATGAGATACCCTTACTAATGAGGTGGTCCATATAGAAAGCTTTCCATACAACAGAGGCAATATGGCGGTCAAAAGTCAGTCTGCTACCAACCAGGTGCCCAAGTCCCTCACGATTTATTGCATACTTAGGACCATATTATTAATGTGATAATTTGTGGAGGCATCGCTCTCCCCAAAGGGGATGATGATGCATTTTTTGGCATTCAATTTGAAGCTATGTTTCTGGCACCAGTCATCAATTTGAAGCCATGTTTCTAGCACCAGTCATTTGTTTGGGTGAAACCCTCTTGGAGGATGTACACATCACTAGGGGACTTGATGACAGCACCCAGCTTGCAACCATCTGCAAACTTGGTCAGCCACAGTCCATTGGTTTTGGCCTGCACTTCAGAAAAGTATATCCTAAACAACAAAAGCCCCAAGACCAATCCCTGGAGTACACCACTCATTACGGGTTGACTGCTTGAGGTCGCTTCCCCTATTTTGACTAGGTGGGTTCTATCAGTGAGCCAGTTTGCTACCCATCTGGTAACATACAGACTGATGCCTAGTTGAGAGAGTTTATCTATTATACCCGAGTGGGGAATAGTATTGAAGGCTTTGGCCAGGTCAAGGTAGATGGTGTGCACCATCTTCCCCTCGTCCATGGCTTTGGTGACTGTCTCAAAGAAGTTGACCATATTTAACAGGCATGACCTCCCCCTGACAAAACCAAACTGTGTGGGATTGAGTGTTTGTAGGTTGCCAATGTCACTTTTAATGAGGTCCATGATAATCCATTCCATGGTCTTGCAGATCAGACTAGTTAGGCGGATGGGTCTATAATTTCCTGAATCAGTGGACACTCCACCTTTGTGCAGAGGGATGACACTGGCTGTCCTTCAGCTGGCTGGGACAAAGCTGGGATTCAGGCTTTGTTTGAATAGGGTACCTAATGGTGTTGCAAGTTCCTGCCTGAGTTGTGTGGGATGCAGCCTGAGATGTTATCGGGTCCCATGGAGGCTGTATGTTTTGCCTTTTAGAGGGCAGTGATGACTTGCTCCCTAGCGATAAGGGGAGGGGGGCAGGTGCTGGGGATGCCCTGATTTACTGAGGGGGAGTACAGAAGGATGTAGTTTTCACTGAAGCTGTCTGCCAGCAAGTTGGCTATATCTATGGCATTTGTGTAAGTGGTGTCCTTGACCACCAGTTCGGAGCAGATCTGGGTGCTTCCCTTAAGACTACAGACATATGTGAAGAAAGCCTTGTGGTTGTATTTAGTAGATGTGGCCAGTTTGGACTCAAAGTTTGCTTTGGAGGTTTTCACTAATGCTCTTTTGCTTGTTCAGCCTAAGGAGAGATTGCTTCCAATTAGGCTCCTGCTCCTTCTTGGTCCTGGACAGCAGATTTTTCCTTTTATTATAGAGTTTATTTATTGTAGATGTCCACCAGACAGGTTTACTCTTCCTTGAGGAGGAGGATTTTGTCTTGTCGGGTATTCCTAATTCCATGCAGCTATATAAATGCTTGTATAGCACTTTGGTGTAGGTTTGGACATATGTGCCAGTTCCTATGAAAAGGGAGGGGGCTGTGAAGCTGTTTAGACCTTCCCTCAGGAGGTTGTAATCAGCTTTGGAGAAGTGTTTTTGTTTGGCCCTAGCTGGGGGGGGGGGGGGTCAGGGGAGATGTCACCTTTGAAAGTGACCGCTTTGTGGATGGATCTTACCAGGGAGGATGACACTGCAGGGATGCTGCAATGGTTATTCATGTTGGTTAATACCAAGTCCAACATATTTTCACTTCTTGTGGGGGTGCCAACCAGCTGGTCCAAGGCATCTGCATTTACAAAATCAAGGAATCTCTGGGCATTTGTGTTTTGGGATGAGTAGTTCTTCCAATCTATGGCTGGATAGTTAAAGTTGCCCAGAATCAGGGAAAAGGGTTGAATCTTGACAGATTTGAAGAGGTCCAGATAGGTGGAGTGGGCATCATGAGTCAAAGTTGGGGGCCAGTAGCTAGCTATGATTTGAATATGGGTCCTTGTCAATGCTTAACTGCACCTGGAGTGTCTTCTGTGCATCATACTGTTTGACTAGCCTGGAGGTGTGTATGTCTTTTATATATATATAGCAACTCCACCTCCTTTTGCTTTGCTGCCCACTGCTTGGGGTCTGAATGTATGACAGGATCAGAAACATGGTATGGCTGGGGTACTGTCTGTGAAGATTGGGTGAAGACAGGTGAAGGCTGCCAGCCTAGACAGATAGAATTTTGTAGATAATTCTGTCATCTGTAAATATTAATGTAAACCACAGGCTTGTTGTTTTAAATGGTAAAAATAGTGTTACATGTGGAACTGGAAAAAAATGAATCAACAGTGCACTCTACTGACCAAGTAAAGCATGTTGTGACCCTTTGGTGTTAAAACGCGGAGTCAGTAAGTCTAGAGTGAGGCATCTTGCCTATTGTTTTAAGGCTGGAGTTAATGGCCAGAATTTGCATGCATAAATGTCCTTTATTGCTCTGGTTTCTGCCCAGAGGTGAAGAATGTAAATGTAATTTCTGTTATTCTGGGAACCCAGGGAAGTATGAAGAATGATGTAATGTAACCCAGGGAAGTCTGAAGAATGATGTAATGTGAACCAGGAATATGATTTTAAAAACAGAGAGAATCAGAGAGCATTAAGCATTTTTATCTTGATATCCAACTCACCAGCACTGTCTTGCTCTATATGTAAGTTTATCTTAGACTTGTGTTTTCTCTTAGAAATAACTAGAAACTAGAAAGATTAAACTGTTTTCTGTGATGTCAGAACTGTACTACTGAATTATTTTAAGTATTTCTCTGTGATCTCTGAACTCTTGACTAGCACCATGTAGTAAAACGTATTGTCTTGTGTTTTGACTATTTGTTATTAAATATTTTTAAACCCTTTCAACTCTGGCTGTTTTTGTAGAGATAATTTAAGCTCTTTAGAGTACTTGCATGCCTTTGGTAAAATTGTACAAAGCCACTTCAATAAGTTAGCCTTGGGCTATACTACCAATTGGATAATAATAATATTGCACAGTAATAATTGGACACCCTTTTAAGGGCCTTTGAATAGATGATAAATATTAGTGGATGGTGGCAGCTGGTATTACCGTACAGTCTGGGAAAAAGAGGCACAGCTGGAGAACCTGTGCCAGCCTTTCCCAGGAGTGTCTGTGTGGTTGTATAAACTCTTCTCAAAGTGTGTGTGTGTGTGTGTGTGTGTGTGTGTGTGTGTGTGTGTGTGTGTGTCAGCCACTTGGGCAGGGACACGAATCACTGGTTGGCCAGAGAGGGTGCTAGAGGTGTTAGCTTGCCCACTAGGCTGAGATCTGGACCCTACAGCTGTGCCAGTGGGGAGTCTTATTGGGGACCTGGAGAGCAAGGGAGCGACCAGACCCGGACTGACTGTGATCTCTGTGTGCTCTTAAGGGAAATTGCACATTACTGTGTGTATTTGTTATCCTTCCCTCCTATATGAGACACCCCTCAATGGTGTTAGTTGTGAGGATTGAGGCTCCTTGATTGCTGGGCCAGGGCACGGGCATCACATATTAATTGTTTGGCAGTGGTGGGATATCCACACCACATATTAATTGGTTGGCAAATACTAATTGGCTTGTAGTGGTGTGGGTAGAGTGAATTCCTGTAGCTGCTGTACAGTGAGCTCTAAAGGTGTTTTGTACTCTAAATCAGCCACGCAGTGAATCCTCAGAGTTCAGATCACAATTGTTTTATTTCTTTTGTTAGCTTAGTTAGACAGGGTGAACAGGCAGCATGTCAGCAGAGGAGTATGGAAAGCTGACAAGGAGCCAGCTGGTGGAGATGTGCCAGGCTAGGGGACTGGTGCATGGAAGCCTGCTAAGGCAGACCTGATTGCAGCCTTGGTTACAGCTGCATCAGAAAACAGCAACCAGGAGGACAATCAGACTTGCAGTGGAGATATAATACCCACAGATAATGGACAGCTCAACCTTTATGGAGAGGACTTAAAAATCCATCTGGAGCTAAAGAGACTTGAGTTGGAGGCCAGGCATTTGGAACTAGAAGCAGCTGAGAGACTGAGGCATCTAGAGAGTGAGGACAAGGAGAAACTGCCACATTTGCAGGCTGAGGAGAATGAGAAACTGCTACGCCTGGAAGCTGAGGAAAAGGAGAGGCAGAGGCACCGTGAGAAGGAGATGCTGACTCTTTGCCAGAGTCATGGAGGTAATGGGAAAGGGAGTAACTGGACCCCAGAAGTACAATAGATCAGTAAATTTCTTCCTCAGTTTAAAGACGGGGATAATTTTGATAGTTTCATTCATATGTTTGAGAGGGTATGCAAAGAGTATGGTGTTGACCAAAGGCTCTGGGTACAGTTCCTGACCCCCTTACTCCATGGTAAAGCTGTAACTGTTTTGTCAAAAATGTCTAATGTTGCATGTTTTGATTATACTGCTGTTAACAATCACTTGTTAGAATTGTTTAAGCTAACACCTGAAATGTATATGAAAAAGTTTCATGAGCAGAGACGCAAGGCAGATGAAAGTGTGTGTGAATACGTTGCTGAACTGAGCACTTATTTCCATAGGTGGGTGAGTGGATGTCAGGTCACCACTTTTGAAGGGCTGGTAGACCTTTTGGTGAGGGAACAAGCCCTTAGCACTTTGCCTGAGGACATGAGGATCTTGTTAGCTGATAGACAATGTGCTACTTCAGATGAGTTGGGGAAGAAGGGAGACCTATACCTGGCAAGCAGGGCAGACATGCACAGGAAAGGGACCCCCAGTACTGCTCATGGGTCTAAAGGAACCAGTGGTGGGCAGCACAGACTGCCCCAACAGAATCTGCCAGTAGTAGGGGAAGCCACTAGTCCAGGTACACATCCAAGAGCTAGGGTTAAATGGTTTGAATGCAACCAGTGGGGCCATGTGGCATACAAGTGTCCACGGAGGCAAGATAGGGAACAAAAAGCAAGCGAGCCAGTAAGTGGGAAAGACAAAATGCCAATATTAGGTTGTCTTGGGACAACAAGGGTACCAAACTACCCCCAGAGGTTATATCCTATTGTATTGAATAGCAAAGAGGCCATTGCCAAGAGAGACACAGCCTCTGATATAACCATTGTAAAGCCTGCAATGGTTACAGAGGAGCACTACTTGCCTGGGCACTCTACTCCAGTCAAGGCTTTAGAAGGGATCCCATTCCAAATACCTTTGCCTAGGGTTCACCTTGACTGGGAGGGTGGAGAAGGAAGCCAGCAAGTAGGTGTGTTTGAGGATATACCTGCAGATGTCCTGACAGGGAATGATTTTGATAGTGCAGTACCTTGTGCTTGTGCAGTTACACGCAGTCAGGCTTGGAGATAAGCAGGTAAGTCTGCTAGCCTGGGGGAGACCCAGACAGATTGCATACTTGCAGTCAGGACTGGTGAGGTGGTTAATTCAGGGGGGGAGATACCCTGTAGTAGCGAGACTGAAGGTGAGCCACAGCTGCTTGGGGGTACTGATGGTCCCTTGGACAGAGTGACTGCAAAGGTAGAGGTGAGTAGTAGTACCCAGGCTGACAGTGAGGCACCACTGTCAGAGGATGCCAGACTTCCTATGGAAGGGGAGATGGAAAGGGTTACAAGGAGAGAGTTGAGACAGTCTCAGCTCTCAGATCATACATTCCAAGGCCTGAGGCAGGTAGCTAGGGAGGCACCTGATTTTCAAGGAAAGGGGGAATCTGCATACTGGGACAAAGGGTTACTATACAGAGAGTGGATCCCTGAGGGAGTGCTAGAAGGTGAGAGAGTACAGCAGTTGGTAGTGTCTAGAGCCTACCGTTTGGCACTTCTAGCCATAGCCCATGATATTCCCTTTGCAGGTCATATGGGCATAAAACATACAAAGAGGGATATTATGCAGAACTTCTGTTGGCCTGGAATTTCCAGAGATGTAACAGGGTACTGCAGGACCTGTGAGCTGTGCCAAAAGGTAGGCCAGGCAGGCGACAAGGTGAGAGCTCCTTTGATGCCTTTGGCTGTGATTGAGGAGCCATTTCAGAGGGTAGCTATGGATATTGTGGGTCCTCTGAGTACCCCAAGTTCCACAGGGAAAAAGTATATCCTAGTGGTAGTGGATTATGCTACACAATACCCTGAGGCGGTGGCTTTGTCCTCCATTGAGGCAGAGAAGGTGGCAAATGCGATGTTAGAGATTTTCAGCAGGATAGGTTTCCCAAAAGAAATACTGACTGACAGAGGTGCCAATTTCATGTCAGACCTGCTGGCTTGTCTGTGGAAGTCCTGTGGGGTGAAGCACATGAAGACCACCCCCTACCACCCCCAGACTAATGGTCTTGTTGAGAGGTTAAACTCTACAATCAAGTCCATGCTACGGGCATTTGCAGATCAGTTTTAGAGGGAGTGGGACAAATATTTGCCCCACCTGTTGTTTGCTTACAGAGAGATTCCCCAGGAATCCACAGGTTTTTCACCCATTGAGTTGCTGTATGGGCATAGGGTGAGGGGACCTCTAGATTTAATTTGAGATACGTGGGAAGGTGAGTGCGAGTCTCACAAGGAGTCTGTTGTGGCATACGTCCTGAACCTCAGGACAAGGCTCAGGGGAACTCATGGGCTTGGCCCAGGTGAACCTGGCAGAAGCCCAACAGAAAAAGGTGTGGTATGACAGGAATGGTCAAGCTAGAGAGTATGCTGTAGGGCAGCAGGTAATGGTTCTCATTCCTGTCAGACACAACAAGCTCCAAGCAGCTTGGGAGGGACCCTACAAGGTGGTAAGAAAGGTAATTGATGTTAATTACATGGTGGAACTGATAAGCAGAAGGAAGGGGCATAAATTGTACCATGTTAACATGATTAAACCTTACCATGATAGAGTGGCCCTTGTGCTGAGCATTTGCAGTGGATTGCAGAAGGAGTCTGAGGGAGATCTGGGGACTGATCTCCTCAGTGAGGCTCGGGCTGACACCTCAGTGGAAGGGGTAGCAATGTTCCAGCAGCTATCTCCTACCCAGGTTCGAGAAATCTGAGCAGTGTTGCAGGAATTTGGGGACATGTTCACTGGGAAACCAGGGTGCACCCACCAGGGACAGCACCAGGTGGGTGCAGGACCCCAAAGGCCTATTAGGCAGGCCACTTATAAAGTGCCTGAGAGAGTCAAACAGACTCTGAGGGAGGAGATACATGAGTTGTTGGAACTTGGGGTAATTCAAGAGTTTGACAGCCCCTGGGCCTCCTCAGTGGTGCTGGTGCCAGTGCCAAATAAGGATGGCAGCACCAGGTTTTGTGTGGACTACAGGAAACTAAATAGTCACAGAGTCAGATGCTTACCCCATGCCTAGGACAGATGAGGCCCTAGAGCAGCTGGGTGGGGCTAAGTATCTTACAACCATTGATCTTTCCAAGGGTTACTGGCAGGTGCCCTTGACTCCTAGTGCTAGAGAGAAGTCAGCCTTTGTGACTCCTTTTGGCTTGTATAAATTCACAAAGATGCTCCTTGGGATGAAGAATGCCCCAGCAACTTTCCAGGGGCTGGTAGATCATATCCTAGCAGGAGCAGGAGGGTTTGCTCTTGCTTACCTAGATGATATTGCCATCTACAGCCATTTCTGGCAAGACCACCTTCAACATGTCAGGGAGGTGCTGGCAGACTACAGAGGGCAAGGTTGACCATTAAGCCGAGCAAATGTCAGGTGGGTATGGCAGAGGTCTCCTACCTAGGACATAGAGTGGGGAGTGGTATGATAAGGCCAGAACCTGCCAGAGTGGAAGCCATTCAGGCATGGCCTGCACCTGTTACTAAAAATCAGGCGACAGAAAGTTCGTCCCCAGTTATAGTATCATAGCTGCTCCCCTCACAGACCTGACAAGAAAGAACAGGCCAGATAAGGTAGTGTGGACCCCAGCATGTGAGCAGGCATTCCAGAAGCTTAAAGAAGCTTTGGGAGGACCCCCTGTGTTAGCCAGTCCAGATTACAGCAAGAATTTGTTGTGCAGGTGGATGCTTCAAACCATGGGGTGAGGGATGTACTTAGCCAGATTTCTTCAGAGGGGGAAGAGCACCCATTGGTTTATCTCAGTCATAGGCCCCAACCCAGGGAGGAATGCTATGCAACTGTAGAAAAGGAATGTCAAGCCATAGTGTGGGCACTGCAGAAACTTCAGCCTTATCTGTATGGAAGGAAATTCACTGTTATGACAGATCACATCCCCCTAACATGGTTAAACAGAGCCAGCCAGCAAAATGCCAAGTTGCTAAGATGGAGCCTGGGGTTGCAAGCATATGATATGTCTGTGCAGCACTGCAGTGGGATTAGCAATGCCAATGCAGATGGGCTCTCAAGACAGGGAATGGGGTAAGGTACATTCAGACAGACCTAACTCCCTCAAGCAAAGTTTCTCAAGGACCACTTGAAAAACTAGCTTGAGTTCTCCAGGGGGAAGATATGTGATGATTAGGTGAAGATAGGTTAAGGCTGCCAGCCTAGCCAGATAGAATTTTTGTAGATAATTCTGTCATCTCTAAATATTAATGTAAACCACAAGCTTGTTGTCTTAAATGGTAAAAATAGTGTTACATGTGGAACTGGAAAAAATGTATCAGCAGTGCACTCTACTGACCAAGTAAAGCATGTTATGACCCTTTGCTGTTAAAACTCGGAGTCAGTAAGTCTAGAGTGAGGCATCCTGCCTATTGTTTTAAGGCCAGAGTTAATGGCCAGAATTTGCATGCATAAATGTCCTTTATTGCTCTGGTTTCTGCCCAGAGGTGAAGAATGTAAATGTAGTTTCTGTTAGCCTGGAAACCCAGGGAAGTGTGAAGAATGATGCAATGTAACCCAGGGAAGTGTGAAGAATTATGTAATGTGAACCAGGAATGTGATTTTAAAAACAGAGAGAACCAGACAGCATTAAGCATTTTTTTGCCTTGACCATCCAACTCACCAGCACTGTCTTGCTCTATATGTAAGTTTATCTTAGACTTGTGTTTTCTCTTAGAAATAGCTATAAACTAGAAATATTAGACTAAGTGTTTTTCTGTAGTCAGAACTGTACTACTGAATTATTTTAAGTATTTCTCTGTGATTTCTGAACTCTTGACTAGCATTGTGTAGTAAAAAGTATTGTCTTGTGTTTTGACAATATGTTATTAAATATTTTTAAACCCTTTCAACTGTGGTTGTTTTTGTAGAGATAATTTAAGCTCTTTAAAGATTTTTCAGGACTATGGTAAAATTGTACAAAGCCACTTCAATAGCTTTAGCCCTGGGCTATACTACCAACTGGATACAAACATTGCACAGTAATAAATGGACACCCTTTTAAGAGCCTTTGAGTAGCTGATAAATATTAGTGGGTAGTGGCAGCTGGTACTACTGTATAGTCTGGGAAAAAGAGGCACAGCTGGAGAACCTGTGCCAGCCTTTCCCAGGAATGTCTGTGTTGTTGTATAAACTCTTCTCAAAGTGTGTGTGTGTGTGTGTGTGTGTGTGTGTGTGTGTGTGTGTGTGTGTGTGTGTGTGTGTGTGTGTGTGTGTATCAGCCACTTGGGCAGGGACATGAAGCACTGGTTGGACAGAAAGGGTGCTAGAGGTGTTAGCTTGACCACTAGGCTGAAATCTGGACCATATAGCTGTGCCAGTGTGGAGTCTTACTGGGGACCTGGAGAGCAAGGGAGCAACAAGCCCCGGACTGACTGTGATCTCTGTGTGCTCTTAGTGTGCATTTGTTATCCTTTCCTCCTATATGAGACCCCCCTCACTGGTGTTAGTGGTGAGGATTGAGGCTCTTTGATTGCTGGGCCAGGGCACGGGCATCACACTGTCCACAGCTTTGAACCAGGTTTGTGTGACTGCACAAATGTCAGCATCTTCCAGGGTTAAGAATGCTTGCAATGAGTGCAGTTTCATGTTTAGACTCCCAGCTTTTAGCAGCATGACCTTTACTTTGCATTTTGACAAAACTTTCATGTTGGTAGTTTTGACCTCATGGCATTGCCTAAAAAAGACACACTATACATATATATATATATATATATATTCTTCTTCTTCTCTTTCAGCTGTTTCCATTAGGGGTTGCCACCATGGATCATCTGTTTCCATTTCTTCCTGCCCTCTGCATATTACTCTGTCACACCAACCACCTGCATGTCCTCTCTCACCACATCCATAAACCTTATCTTAGGCCTTCCTCTCTTCCTCTTAGCTGGCAGCTCCATCCTTAGCATCCTTTTCCCAATATACCCAGCATCCCTCCTCAGCACATGTCCAAACCAACTCAATCTCGCCTCTCTGACTTTGTCTCCAAACCATCCAAACCTGAGCTGACCCTCTAATATACTGATTCCTAATCCTGTCCATCCTTATCACACCGAGTGCAAATCTTAACATCTTTAACTCTGCCACTTCCAGCTCTAACTCCTGCCTTTTTGTCAATGCCACCGTCTCCAACCCATACAATATAGCTGGCCTCACTACCCTCTTGTAGACCTTCCCTTTCGCTCTTACTGGTACCCATCTGTCAAAAATCACTCCTACCACTCTTCTCCACCCATTCCACGCTGCCTGTACTCTCTTCTTCACCTCTCTTCCACACTCACCATTACTCTGAACTGCTGATCCCAAGTACTTAAACTCATCCACCTTCACCATCTCTACTCCCTGCATCCTCACCATTCCTCTATCCTCCCTCTCATTCACACACACGCTGACCTTCATTCCTGCCCTCTCTAGAGTATATCTCCACCTCTCCAGGGTCTCCTCAACCTGGTCCCTACTCTCACTACAGATCACAATGTCATCTGCAAACATCATAGTCCATGGGGCCTCCTGTCTGATCTCGTCTGTCAATCTGTCCATTACCATTGCAAATAAGAAAGAGCTCAGAGCTGATCCTTGATGTAATCCCACCTCCACCTTAAATGCATCTGTCACTCCCACTGCAGACTTCACCACTGTCACACTACCCTTGTACATGTCCTGTATCACTCTTACATACTTCTCTGCCGCTCCTGACTTCCTCATACAATACCATAACTCCTCTCTAGGCACCCTATCATATGCTTTCTCCAAGTCCGAAAAGACACAATGTAACTCCTTCTGACCTTCTCTATATTTCTCCAAAAACACTCTCAGAGCAAACATTGCATCTGTAGTGCTCTTTTCCGGCATGAAACCATAATGCTGATCACTAATCACCTCCCTTCTTAACCTAGCTTCCACAACTCTTTCCCATAACTTCAGGCTGTGACTGATCAGTTTTATCCCTGTGTAGTTACTACAGCTCTGCACATCACCCTTATTCTTAAAAATAGGTACCAAAACACTTTTTCTCCACTCCTCAGGCATCCTCTGACTTTCCAAGATTTCACTAAACGATCTGGTTAAAAACTCCACTGCCATTTCTCCTAAGCATCTCCATGCTTCCACTGGTATGTCATCTGGACCAACAGCCTTTCCATTTTTCATCCGCTTCATAGCTGTCCGTACTTCCTCCTTGCTAATCTGTTTCACTTCCTGATTCACTATCCCTGCATCATCCAACCTTCTCTGTCTCATTCTCTTCATTCATCAGCCCCTCAAAGTACTCTTTCCATCTGCTCAACACACTCTCCTCGCTTGTGAGTACATTTTCCTCACTATCCTTTATCACCCTTACCTGCTGCACATCTTTCCCAGCTCGGTCCCTCTGTCTAGCCAATCGGTACATGTCCTTTTCTCCCTCTTTACTGTCCAAACTTTCATACAACTCTCCATATGCCTTATCCTTAGTATATATATATATATATATATATATATATATATATATATATATATGATATTTATGCAATTCTTTCTGTATGTATCTGATCTACATATTTGTATTTGTTTGTCTAACCTAGGTTATGGCTAAAAAGGATCC
Source organism: Protopterus annectens (assembly GCF_019279795.1). NCBI lineage: Eukaryota > Metazoa > Chordata > Ceratodontiformes > Protopteridae > Protopterus > Protopterus annectens. The sequence continues at coordinate 1,821,087,214 of NC_056728.1, forward strand.
TCAGATCAGCCCACATAGCTGGTTAACAAACATTAAATAAGTAAATAAATATAAAAGTCTAACAATAATGCAGACATAGGAAGCAAAGATGAGCAGAGGACAGATAACAAATAATGCTTTATAATGCTTTTTTAAAAATATCTAATGGAAACCATATGTATGTAAATAGTTGGCATAAATACTGCATGCTGTTGGCAGTACATATAGAAGTATGTGCAAAGATATAGGTGCAGATATAGATATAGATTTAGATATAGGTGTACTGTTTGTTGAACTATAGATTATGAAATATTTGGATGAATACATTCAACAAAGGAAAAGGAAATCAATTTCCTGCCTATTTGACTTATCTCAGGATAAAAAAGAAGTCTGGAATTTAATGAGATTGCTGTTAAAAAACTCATACAGTTAAAAATGAAAGGGCATGACTCAGGCAACCAGTCGGTATAATGTACTCCTCCGTGCAGCACGGCACCTTTAGGATCTTGGTATCTCTGTCCACAGCTTTGGACTCTCACTCAGTTACTCTTCAGCAGATGGGTTATAATCCTACTAAGAAGACAAGGATAAAGAGGGGGATGCCTGCCTAATTCTTCTCTCTTTTGGAATCCTTTATGGTTGAAGTCAGTTTTGCCAGCACCCTACAAATGTGATTGACCCTGATTACTTTTACCATTCCCTAAACTGTGGCACATACCCAACTCCCTGTAGCTCCATATGCGGGTACTGCTTTGACAGGAAGCTAGAAACTCTAACAGGTCTCCTGTGTTTTTAATTGCATTTGCTCCCTCATGCATCCACTGAAAAAGGACCTAGAATAGCAATTGCCAAATTCTACTCTTGATGAATCCCACATGTGAATATACTACAGCTTTGGGATCACAGAAATTATTGACGTTGCCAGTACATTAGTCCAAATTTTCAAGTAACAATTTAGTTTTTACCATTTTGGAAGATAAGGGGGTTTTAGTTGGTTTAGGTGAAATATGATTGTCACTTCATTAAACTATTCCTTCATCTTACAGTCCTTTACTTCCTTATTGGTCAGAGCAAGAGAGAGAGTGAAAAATAAGTCGGGTTATGGCAGGAGTTGAATTTGTAGCTGTAACGGTTTACTGCTGGTCATCCATGGCTAATGATAGCTACCTCTACGTTACTTGTCATTTCACTGACAAAGACTGGGTTTCTCACTTCATTGCACTGTGCGTTAAGCAAATTGAAGAATGACACCATTCAGTAACTGTGCAGAGCACTTTTCATAAGTGGCAAGATCATGGGGAATTTATGAGAAAGTGACTACTTTTGGCATGGGCAGTGCACGTAATATGACAACTGCTCTAGGAAGGCTGCCATTTCACAACATACACTGTGCAGCACACAGCCTTCACTTGTCTATAAATAAAGCAGTTGCAGAGTCTGTTGTGGGACACTTTAAACACAGTCCTGTGAATGGTGCACATTTAATAACGCAGCAGGTGCAACTGTATCAGTGACAGGAGAAGTGAATTCAGGACATTCCCACACACTGGAATTCATCTCTTCAGCTGATCGAATGACTTCTAAACAACAAAGAAGCTGTGTTGAAAACTCTAGCGCAGCCAAGCCACAAATACAGGCTTGCTCCACCAGCAGACACAGAGTGGGAGAAAGTGCATCTGGTACAGTGGTTCTCAATCTCTGTTGGTACGCTACAGAATTACTGGCCAGAGAGCAGTATGCTTCCTGCTCAATGATACTTCCAAACCTCTGCCACCTTGAAGTTGAAATGGTAGTATCTGATGATGACCCTGTTAGCATCATACATTTCAAAAATGCATTTTTGATGGATCTAGAGCAACACAAACTGAATCTCAACCTTTTCTGGTTTGGAATTGTGACTGCACTGGACCCAGGTTTCAAAAATCTTAAATGCTTGCAAAAGGACAAAAGACACACAGTCTTTCAAGTACTAGAAGTTCTTGCTTGAAAATTCTGATCAGCGTGATAATCATCAACCAGAAGAAGAACCACCCAAAAAGAGAATGTGAATGCATGAACTTTCATCACACTGTGAAGATGAGCCACTGCTGCCTCTCTCCTCCTCCTCTGAGAAAGTAGCTGTTGAATGACACAGACTTGAAAAACAAATTCACATTGACTCTGATCCATTGCAGTGGTGGAAGCTACATGAGCAGAATTACCCAGTCCTGGCTAAGTTAGCCAGAAAATATTTAGCACCCCCAGACACTACTGTCCCTTGTGAATGCTTCTTTTCAGAGTCTGGATATCTTGTCAATAACAAAATAGCATCCCTTGAACTAACCAATGTAAATAAACTGGTCTGCTTAAGCAATTGGCTGAAAAAATAAAGTAAGTCACAACATCAAAGTGTTGTGTTTTTTTTTTTGGCTTGTCTTATTTTTTATTCAATCTCAGTTAATATCCAAGTGCTAGACTGATATGCTTGAAGAAAAAATGTTGATTAATATGCAGTTAATTTTGATTAAAAATGTTAATTGAGCGATTAATTATGATTCAATTTTTTAATCAGACGACAGCCCTAATTAAATGCATTAAAGTACTAAGGCTGCTGAGGAGGCAGCTACTTGTATAACATATTCACATCCCGCATATTTAGACATCATTTAGTCATTGAACAACTTGTTAATGTACATTTAAATGTTAATTACACTGTACCTTTTACATTTCACTCAGTACACACTGATCAGACCTCTCATGATTAATTGATTTCAACTGCATACTGCTCATATCCAAGTAACAGCAGTTGTTAATGGAAAAAGCAGCTAATAACTTTGTAAACGCATGCAAGACTCTGTGTTGATTTTACTCAGAACTCACTGTTCAGACTTCTTGTGATTAATTGCTTGTACCTGTAGACTTGTCTTCCATTAAACTCACTTGCTAATAAAATATAGCTAATGTTTTTGCACATACAAGAAAAAAATTATAATTTTGCACACCTGTCATCATTCTGTCTTATCTTGTATACCCATTTGCTAAAAAAGTGTCTACAGCTTAAACCAATTGCATTAATCTAGACACCCACCTCTATAAAAGCAGTGAGGAAGTATTGTCTTAATTCTGCATATAATATGATCAATACACTTTTACATCCGCCATCATAATGGTCCAAGATCACATTATATTAACTTTAACTTGCTTCATTCCAGCCTTTCTTATTTTGTTGCAGTGCAAAACCTGGATACATTACAATTAATGAAAAGTACTTTTTTAGTTTAATATCTTTAACATATACAACAATCACTTAAAAGACCTTCCCCAACTTCCCACTTAAAATGTCCTGACTGTGCAATATACAAAGCTGATTTACAATATAACATGTAATGTACATAATGAAATTTTTATAGAAACAATAAGAACAACAACTCTTCTACTTATGGTTCCTTCTTTTGTGCCATTCCAAATATTAAGGACATAAAGTGGGGTATATATGTCACAGTTAACTCACCAGTTTAATACAGGCAACAAAAGTCTAGCCTTTCTCAGCCACATCTTCTGGTAAACCCACATTTCACATACCTAATCCTATATCTAATGTGATTGATGCTTTATAGTGCTCTACTTGTTCACCAGTTTCACATTGTTGCTGGTCTTCTTCTTGATCATCTCCCAAAAGTGACCTGAGGTTAAAGTGCAAGGTACTCTGGATTCTGCTAGTCAGCCCCTGTGTTTTTGTCTGCCAATCAAACATTTACCATAGGAGCAATAGAAATATCTTACTGTCAGAGCTTTGTTATTGTGATAAAAATGAGAAGCAGAGTCCCCTTCTGCTTGAAGGCTCACTTTTTGTTGCCTAAACTTTTTTATTTCATTCTTAGCCTGTTCTGCATCCAAAAATATATTTGATACTCCAGGAAAAAATAAACTAAAGACCACTGGATATATCAGCTTAAATCTCACACCTGCCTCTCGATATTACCTGATTGTTAGTATAAACTTGTTTTTTTTTCTGCCTGGTGTACAGTGAATAATCATTTTTCACAAGTACTGTACTGTCCCCAATTTTTTAAATTTTTTCCTTCTGAAAATTTGCTGTTACAGTTACAACTTTACAAATGTAGGTAGTGTCTCTTTCCTATGGCCAGAGTTGCAGAATATATCCTTTAAACTATCATGCTGTTGTGGAACACCTGTGAAGTTGCATATCAGTACTTTCATAAAATGAATGGAGTCTGTTCCTTCCCCTCTCCTTTTCTAGCTGATTTTCTCTTAAGTTTTCCATATGTCTTATTTTACAGTATCCAGGCTATGTAAATTCTAGCTACTAACTAAATTTTACTCAAATTAAGAACTTTTACTGGCTTTTTTCAGTTTTTATGCTGGAGAGCTCTACTCAACCTTTGGTCAGTATGCAGCAATCTTTGAAGTCTACACAGAAGTGAGGATATAGATAGATTTAGAGGTATCTACTGGTATGCAGACCTAGTACTATTTATAAAACCCTAAGTAACACAATGGATAACAGAAAGCAAACACAAAAAAAACATGTTTAGAACACAAGCATGTATTTTCCCATAAAAGGAAGGAACCAAAGTGAACAAGAAAATTAAATTAAAAAAGGCATTTTGATGAACATAAAATGTCTGGATGAAAGGTCTATGCCTTGGCCTGCAACTTGGTCACTAGAAGTGAAACAAATACTGAGCTTCATAAACAGAGATACCAACAAAAAAGATAGAATAGACTGCCTGTTAGATATTGTAGATAGCTGTTTGAAAACACTGGAAAACTGAAACACTGTAATGTTACACATAGTCTCCAGTGTAAATTCAATAGTCCAGCCACACAAAGGAATGCCTTTTCACCTTAAGAAAAAAAAAAGCAGAGGGGGAGATACAGAAGTTAGAAAATATGGATAAAACCTAGAAAGGTATCTGCTCCTGCACCTTGTGTTTCACCCAAACTGAAGAAGCCTACTTGGAGAAAATAATGCATTCACCGGAGAGCAGCAGCCAAAGCAATGCTGAAAGAAAGAGACATTCAGAAATTATTACAGATTATATAATTATATAAAAATGATATGAACTGTTTCTTTTCTTTGAAAGTTATTTGAAATGTGGACAAAAAAAATATGTACACACCTATAAACTTTACTATTTTAAAAAGTTTAGTTGTTCTTTTGAAATGTTTGAAATGTATTGCCCAAAGTTCAAATGCATTGTGTCTTAAAGGTTAAGTATATATTTTTGTTGACCATCTTACTTACAAATACTTCAGGCGTTGGAGATAATGCCCTTCTAGCCTAGCAATCTACCAAAACAGTCATCCTCATAAGTGTCCAATTTGTTCTTGAAATGTCTAAACTAGTACTTGCTCTAATATAATTTGTTAGTCTAGTCCAGGCATTAGCTATTCTCTCAGAGAACCACTTAGTACACCTCTCATTGCTATACAATCTCAACAAAGGTTGTTGGATGATTCTCTACTACTCTTTGATAAGTAAAGCATTCCCACAGACAGTTGTCTGTAAATGCCATGAATAAGGTTTCATCTTAAATATCTATATGAGAGATTGTACAAGTTCAGATATTTTAATCTTTCATATCAGTGGATGTTCTTAATATATTTCCACTGCACTTTTTCTGATTTACTTATATTAATTTTCCTATGTTTCCATATTATTGTTATTCTAATATCTTGTTTGCATCTAATATAGCATACAACAATGATTCATCATTCCTAGACATTATAAATTGCTTCATAGAGCCTATAGTTTTATAGCTGTCATTATCCACGATTCATATGATAAGAGAATCTCAAATCTGGGTCTATCCACATACCCATGTCCTTAAATAAAGCCAGGGTTTCAATCAATAATGAAACTGACTGTAAATAATTAAACAATGAAAATGATGTCCATGATTTCTGTATAATGGAGTTTTTCTTTCCAGGGCTCCACTGAAAAAGGGCACTGCTTAGTCAGACGTTCCTGGAAAACAAATACCAAATAAATAAATCATTTACTGAAGTAATTATGTTCCCCATTATTTTGCAGTCTGAAAATTAGGCTGTCCCCTGCTCAGTTCCCACTTTTATATTTGAGAAGCATAAACTAAAAAGAAGGGGTCTAGTACAAATCTCTTTAGAACACCACTGGAAACCCCATTTTGTCATGCTGCTTAACCAGAGTTTAAATTAAGTATGCACTGATATCTAAGGCTTTTAACTTGTCAATAATTTCCTTAAGTGAAACATTGTTGAATGCCATGCAAGGAAAATATAAACAATGCATTATGTTATTCTCCCATCAAGTGTTACTGTTACCTCTTCAAAAATGTGATGAGGCTTAAAAGCAAAATTATCCACTTAATGTATAGCAGAAGTAGGTCCTGTGCTCCATTTTGATTCTTTCCATGATTTTACAATGGATATTTGTCAGGTTGCTTGTTCTAAAATTACCTGGGTGTGATGTGACCCCTCCCAACCTTTTGTGAATCGATACCCTTACAACCTGTCATAACAGATTAGGATCTGTCAACATGCTAGCATTTTGTTTAATATAACAGATATGGGTTTAGTTAGGTTTTCCTTGTTTTTGTATAGGAAACCATCAGATATCTTGTGTGGGTCAATGGGAACTGCATTCTAATTGTACTTGAAGCAGCATTTATTATGTCTGTAATTATATAAGGGATTTCTTCCTTCATCTCTGTAACACTCTTGACATATGTCTTTGCTTATTATTAACTTTGCTGGCTTCTTTTCTGCAAGTTTTTTATTGTTTCCTGCAGCCGGGTGACTATGTCATTGTTTATTGATAATATCTTACATTCAAAGTTTTCCATTTTAGTTATCTGATGTCATCCAAACCTAACTATCTATATTCTAAGTTTGTTCCTACTCTAATTTACATCCTTATCCCTGCAAACTTTCTTTTTTTCTAGTCAAAACAAATAATGTATCTTTGTTCCTCTAGCCACCCTCACCCTTCTGTATATCTGCACCTTTCTCTCTATTCTGCTGCTTATAACACAAAAACACCTTCAGTATACTGCTAAGATATACTTTTCTTCAGTATATTACTCTTAGAGTACAATAATTTAATCACTTGACTAGTTTGTGACTCTTAACCACTAAAAATCTGTACATGTCAGGCATTTGCACTCTTTCAACTTTTGTATAGTGCTGTCTGTTTTGTAATATTGCACGTATATCTAATTGTTTCTATTTTATATTTTATGTATTGTTATATTGTGGAGCTTTTCTCCCGGGGCCTCCACTGAAAAATGAGTTCTTTTGGCTCAGTGGACTTCCCAGTAAACAAATGCCAGTAAATAAATAATTAACAAATAATGTACTATTGATATCAACCAGGGAAACTGAGCGATAAGTAACTATAGTGTTTAAAAAACTTTATGAAAGATACATTTTTATGTGATATTAAAAATGTGCATAGAGGTATAAAATATTATGGAGCTGTCTGACAAGAAATCAGCTCAAAAAGGACATTGTCATACTTTAAAAACTGCTAAAAGTTCTTATTCAGTGATCCAGCCATACTGAGATGTGTCAGGGACTGACCTATAGTTTCCCTCAAGGACATGTTTTCTTTCCCAGTAGCTGGTAATAAGATAAATCACTAATGTTTGTTGAAATCTAATCCTTCCTACAGGATTTGCAGTACTTATGATGCTGCCACTGGTCAAAAGCATTAAACCTGAACTGATAAGTTAAGCTATTAAACCAAAAATAAATGTGCAGAAATAGTACAAATTAATAATGCATAAGCCTCATTATACTTTTGATGGACTTTGGTTAATTTTGGTGTGTTAAGATGTGCAACTGGATTCAGAACTGTTTGCACAAAAAGATCCTTGTACGTGATGGCTTTTCCACCCAGCATGTTCAATTGCACAGCTGAATGGCTGCTTTAATATGTTTTACATGTATTGCTGAGACAGACAAAGTCATTATTTTATCATTTATATGGCATGAGTAAAATTTACCAAACTGATCTCTACATGTTGTGTATATGGGGGTTGAAGTTCACCTTAGCAGACTGAACCCCTACTAACAGAAAGTAGCACCATATACAGCGTATGCTGCAGTTAATGCAGTATTTACAGATAACAAAATGACAGTAAAACTTGTTTTGAATCCCAGCATTTAGTTAACTAAACATCTATTTACAGCTTTTCCAGAAACTAGATGACTGTGATAAGCATTAGAATGGTTCACTTCTAAAATGTGATGCAAAGCACTGGTGGATGATGATGATGATGATGATGATGTTGTTATCTTTCGGCTGTTCCCGGTTAGGGGTCGCCACAGCGGAACTCCGGTCTTCTAATGATTGGCAGTAGATTTTCACGAACACCGAGGTGCCAGCTCGATGTTCAACCTTCAGCGAAGGCACGCCCATTTACGCATTTCTTTCGAATGCCCACCCAACAGCGGGGAGGACATTCAGACTCCACACAGAAGGCACTCCCTGCACTCCAGCCGAGAAATCGAATGGGAGAACCTCTTGCTGTGAGGCAACAACACTACAGCTGCACCACAGGGGAATATGATGATAATTATTATATTACTGCTGTGGATGAAGTGATGTAAAAGGCTTTTTCTTCGTACAGGTGAGAAATTCTAACATTTTTTGCTGAAAACGAAATAAAGTAGTAATTTGTTTATGTTTTTCACTAATCTGTGATTATGTATACAATGAGTAAAGACATTTATTTTATTCCTCCACAATAATGGCTTTTATTAATTCATTAGTTTATGAGGTTTTGCAGTCCTTTGGTCTGTTTAAACATTATCCCTTTATGTCAAAGAAAGATGAATTTAACAATATATTAAATTATGCTTCATATTTGTAATCCTTTCAAATGAAGTGTTCCTGCTAATAATGAAAAACCAAGTGCTTGTATGTGAATTAAATTAGAAGTGATCATAAAGTCTATACTATATAAGAATGTACTGTGAGAAAGCATGAATGGAAAGGCATTATGCTCTGAGAGGTTGTTTTTGTCCTGGCAATTGCTCAGGTTATTCTAATAGCTGTAGCTCATAGTTCCAAAGAGTAATTGTCATGACACTATCAAACCTCTCAACGTCTTAGATCTAGAATCAGAGACAAAGCCAAAAATAATAGGGGAGAAAGCTTTAAAATCAGGGACATATTTTAAACATAGTTGCTTACATGCATTTTCTGAATGAATCTCAAATGTGTGTCATTATTTAATGACTACAATCCTTAGTGATTAGCCAGAAAAACACATCTTATGGGGGGGGGGGGGGGCAAATATAAGGCAAAAATCTGAACATTCTGCAAAATTCTGGGCAGTTGACAGCTATGTTGCAGACTCTATCCCTCAAATAAGCATCTACTTTCAATTTAAATGATGAAATAGATGTGAAGATTAGCCGTGTTGCTCAAAAATTTGGATGGACAGAACTTGGCAATATAGACTAGAAAGTTCAATATGTGAGCTCCTAAAGAACTTTTTTCAAGTAGTCCTGAATTTGATTTTTTTTTATTCCACTTGCATGCTTGATTTCAAGAATGCCATTCAATCGGACCAATGATTCAAAGTGTCACCCTTGGGAAAAAATGAGCCCTTGACTTACCTCTGAAAAAAACAGAGGCTGAAAAAAGGTAGAGGAGGTAGGAATATTAAATTTATGTACTTTGTGAAACAGCATGGAACACAAACCATTTTAAATATAATAATTGGCATAAGCAACAATGGATGTCATTTAATTATATAGCTGCATTCAGAATGATAGCAAATCATTAAATGTTACTGTAGGTAGGCATTAAACAGCCGCTGCTTTAATCTGAGTACATTCATATGAGTTGGTGCAGTAATTAATCAGCGTACTGCAGGAGACCTTCAGCATGGTTTTAGAGTTAATGTAGTAATTAAAAAGCATGATGGACTCACACAAGAGAACAATGATAGAACTTAATGAAATAATTAAGTTTCATACCATATTCATTAGCTAGTGTGGTGCTGGGAAAAGAAGCAGTAATTAGACTACTGACACATGCTCCTGTGTGGTATTAGAAGCTGATGAAACAGCATACTGCATTTATTTCCGAGTATTGTGTTATGAGTTGATACAGTACCAATTACTCAGTACAGATGAGTTAACTGAGTAGTAAAGTGTTAGAGAAACATAATAACACTAATTTTTAAATAGGGTGTTATGTTTAAAATAGTATAGTCACTTCTGAATGTATTGTTACATGATTTATGTGCCAACCGTTTGGAGTGTGTTAAGAGAAATTATGCATTATACATAATAGTGAGCAGTAGCATGCATCCATATAATGCTTACAACAGCATCACATGACTGTGGTCATTAAGTGACAATATAGCATCACATGACGGTGGTCATTAGGTGACAATATTTTATGATTAATGTATGCAAAGCAGTAACTGGATTCAGTTTGTGATTAAATATAAGAACAAACATGGAACATTTATCAGAGAGCAGATCAAGGTTAATTGTATTGTATGGTAGGAAACAGCCAACAGTTACAAATTGAACACATTAAAGTATTGACAACGACACTTACAAAACATAGCTACTTAATGATCTGCTACCCTTTTCTGCTGACGTTAGTGAGAACACTGCATTCTCAGCAATCTCAAATGAGAATTTGTATGATTGTTTGCTATGGAATGTACACTTGAGCTTCTTTTGTAACACAACACCCAGTATTTCCCTAAAGTACAAAATATACTTTTGTTATATAATATTAAAAAGGTGAAACTTCCTTGTTGCAATCCAGGTAGAGCTATCACAAAGGCTGTAGAACAGAAGTGAATATCATCACTAGGTTCTAGCAAAACAGACATCTAGTCATGAGGTAACAAAAAGCCTTGTAACAATACGCAACAACAGCAATTGCAAATACATAAAACATAGTTGGTACTGAAAAAAAAAAAACTCAGAAGCCAGTACAAAAATTGAGTCTGTCATGAACGTTTTAAAATCCTACATTAGAGAAACTACTGAACCGAAATCCGCATGGAATGATAGCTTTTTGGACACTGTGATTATAGATTTATAGTACAATTTAATAAAGCAGAGAGTACAAAGGGTTAATCCAGATAAAATCACTTCGGCTAGCAGATCTAGGAGACTCTTTCTCTGTCTCTCTGATACCCTCCCTGTGGGAGGAATAAAGACACTTTGTTGAAGTTTCCGATACTTCATTCAGTTAAGTAAGTAGATGGACGAGTGGGCATTACTGTGCCTATAAAATCAGCTGTCTGTTAAACTGGTTTGTATTTGTTTTATTTCCACATCCATATACTTATATTTTTGATGCAAAATACTTCCTTTGCCTAATGTTTCATAGTTGCTGTAAGGTATGTGATTTTTGTTGTGTTACATATTTTATATTCAGAATATACAAATATACACTATGTAAGTATTTAATTATTTAATGTCTCCACATACACACACACACACGCACACGCACAGTGTTTCATATATACAAACACTAAAAGATACAGATGTAGAATGATAGTCTCACACATATGCAGAGGCACAGGAAGAATCAAACACACACACACACACACACACACACACACACACAAACACACACACACACACACACGCACACATTCTACACCAGATATTTCACTGTGATGCATGAATAAGTACATACAGTGCAAAGCAATGCACCCCCCCCACACACACACACACACCCGTAAATTTGTGGGACATCCCTGATTTGACTTCATATTTTTGCTCTAGTCTTTTGAAAAGTGTTTGATTTTCCAGTACATTTCTGAGGACTACATCTAGTCAATAAATCCAGCCACTATAGTTTCTTACTTATTATTGTTCAGAAAAAAAGCATGATAAAAAACTCTTGTCTTGCTTTATTAACGTTTTGAGTGAATTAGGGTAATATTTAAAAAAGTGCCCCTGATTTTGGGTCATTATCACCCCATTATTGTTAGATTTGTCCAGAATTCTTGAGGAAAGAAGTTGAGAAGTACATGCAAAATTCTTTCTGTACCTCTCTCATACACGCACATATTCGTGTGTGTGTAACTGTATTACTTTTGCTTTAATTTTTCTTACAGTCAGTAAATGGGTCAGTTTAGTAAGCATAAGAAAAATAAACGAATAAAAATAAAAAATAAAACAAATGACATAAGTGCCAGAGTAACTACAGCAGCCTGAGATAGACATTTCCAAATAGGGTCGAAGTAGAAATGTAAGTTCTTGTAACTGCTCTTGCGGTTACTCTAGTTACTAGAGTCATTTATTTTCTTTTTCTTTTTATTTACTTATTTTTCTTATGCTCGCTAAACTGCCATCTTTAGGGAAAATAAACAAGACAGTGACAGTCAGTCTCTTTTGTCACTTTGTGCTTTATGCAGGCTAATATGTGACTGTAAAGCCACAGACTTGACCTGGGTTCTCTTCATACATTAATACCCTGTTCTGGAATGTTTATTCCCCACTAGGATATTGTCTTTGAGAGCCACTTATTTTCTAAAAAACATTAAGACTGGACCCCTTAATCTTTCGTCTATATTAGAACACCGAAGTTTCAAAACTTCGGGTATTCCAATATCGACCCGTTTTCATCGAACGCTGAAAATATCGAAGAAACAGAAAACCAAATTTTTTCCTATGGAAAGAATTCGGTTGTCCATTTCTGTTGCTTCGGTATTTTCAGTGCTGTGGTGGAAAGTTACGGGTCGGGTTCAAGTAAGTGTGCGATTGTGTGGACGTGAGGGTTAGGGCGGGTTAGGTGAGTTAGGGTTTGGGCGCGGGTCAGGTAAGTGTGCGACTGTGAGGACGTGAGGGTTAGGGCGGGGTAGGTGAGTTAGGGTTAGGGCATAAGTGAGGTGACTGTGCGATAGTGACGGACCTTAGGGTTAGGGGTTGGGTTAAGGTAAGTGGATAGTTAGTGGTGTATGTATAGTTTAATGTACGGTTAGGTGTAACAGTTTAGGTGTATGTGTGTGGATTGCTGTTTGTTTGGTGTACTTGTGTTGTGTGTATGTGTTTTGGAACAGTGAATTTTTTCCCTAGGAAAAAATTCGCTGTTCTGTATGTTCCATGTTTTAAATTTTTGTTGAATAGGGTTTGATATTAGAACACTCGAAGTTTTGAAACTTTGGTGTTCTAATATAGACCCTTAATCTTAACCATTGGTATTATGTTCTGAATTGCAGCAGCTTTTCTCTTTCAATAACTTATTATGGAATCCACTTCTAAATCTTCAGTTTTTAAGGTAAATTCCTTATTACAGTGTTCCACAGCAAAAAATAATACCATGCATATGAGCAAGTGACTGATTGTAATAGTCTTTCTTAATAACACCTAAACAAAAATGTTTGTGCAGTATATCATCCTATGTTATAAAGGCAAGTGAAGTCAGAAAGACAGCCGTTGATGTCTTCTATATGTGGATCAAATAAGATGTTACTCTACAAGTGAAACAGTTTTGTTTATTCTGTGGTAGGTAGGTAGGAAGAAAGGAAGGAAGACAGGTTTTTAGGCAGGTAATTAGGTAGCCGGGAAACATACAAGTTAAAGGCATAGTGCTCTCAGGAAATGTTGTCCTATGATGTCACGATGATAGCTATAATAACATAACTGATAATACATATAAATGAGAAGGTTACAATCTTTTTTCAGTTTATGTTTCTGGAGACAGCAACAATAGTCACGTGTTCAGGTCATGACACAAAACTGATTCTGTCACTAATAAAAATGTAAGCTGAAGCCACACCTTTAGATGATGAAAATAGGGGGGTGGAGCCTCAATGGCTAACTGGTAGCAGCATTTTTTTAGAGCTCCACAAAACTAGTTCAAATAGGAAAATAATTAATTTCATCGAAAAAAAATATCCAACTATTATTGATAAACTTATGAACTAATAGTGTACTAATTTTGAAAGCTTTTTGTCAATATTTTTCTGTCAAATTAATCTGGAGACTACTATAGCCACTTGGAGATGAGTAACTCAAAGAACTCACACTCTGAAACAGCCTTGAAGAAGGAAATCCAATTGATGTCCTCTGTACTGCGGGAGCTGTCATTGAAAATTGATAATTTTAAGGACAATCTTGAAAATCTAAAAGAGAACTGCCAAAACAAACAGATATCTTTAAAGAATTATAGTAGCAGCAATAAACAAAATAATGGACATTGAAACATCTCTCTCCGATATAGATGGAAGGTTGAAGGAAGAAGAGAACCAAACTGAATTTCTCTTGCAACAAAATAACTGGTTAATCAACAAAATAGATGATTTAGAAAACAGAGAAAGGCGCACAAATATTAGAATATTTGGTCTTCCGGAGAAAGCTGAGGGTGAGGACATTATTTTATTTTTAAATTCCTGGTTGCCGGAATTCTTAGACCTAAAAGAAGGACTGCCAAATGGTATAGAAAGGGCTCATCGAGCCATAGGAAAACCTATATCATCATCTCCTAATACTTCTCCTAGATCCATTGTAATAAAGTTTTATCATACCTTGATAAAGAACTTATACTAAAGTTAGCATGGAGGAAAAGTCCTTTAAAGTATAAACAACACCAAATAAGATTTGATAATGACTATTCAACTAGAGTTCTAGATTTAAGGAAGAAAGCATGGCCATTTGTAAAATTCCTGAAACAAAACAAAATCAAAGCTCAACTTGCGTATCCTGCAAAAATCAAGATTCTTTAATCAAATGAAATGAAAACCTTCGACAACATAGATGAGGCATCTTCTTTTATCAAGAACAATAATATAATTACAATTCCAGAAGAAATGGACTGGTCAACATCTAACTCACTGAAAAGATCCCAAGAAGAAAAAAATTCCTGGACTGATGTAAAGAAGAAGAAACAAAGAACTGAAATAAAAAATGCAACAAGTTTAAATACTCTCAAAGAATCTATTAAAAAGTGAAATATACACTAAAGGAGACTGAAACCAAAATGTATGTACATTTACTTATTTTAGTTGTCTCAATATGCATAATATTGTTTATAATTCTTTTGTTTTTTTTAATACAGTGATGCTTCAACTCTATTTACTACAGGATGAGGCTGCTTGTGTCAAGTGGTTAGCACAACGACACTCATATCAAAGTTAAATGTGTAATATTGTAGGGATTGTTTCTTTCAAAAAGCTAATTTTAATTATTTAATAGATTGTCTTGATGGGATAAAACTGAGAACGGGAGGTGGGGAGAGGAAGAAGAGCAGTGAATGATCTGGGTGTCTCCGTTAAGAAATACTGACATGCAGCTCATATAGATGGTTTGTAACCATAGGGTTTCATGTGGCTACAAGATATTAAGCAATAAGCAGTAGATATCGGTAAAAAAATATAAACATAGTAGATACATAACTGATCAGTGTTGAACACTTCATTGTTACAGTTTAAAAGCAACATCTCTCTTTTTTTTTCTTTACACGAACTGTCTGACGAGGATATGAATAAATAACGGCTGTTTACAAGAAGCCGCTAGCTCATTTCACAGTCAAACACACTTGCGAACACATGAATAGCATCCTTGTAATCATTCAACACCACAGTAACACTAATAGCTTGCACTCACGCTCTACAAGGATACGATGATGTAAAAGAGAGAGAAAGAGGACAAAATACAGTATAGTCTTACTAGGGAGAGAGTAAGAAAAAGGAAAAAAATAGTATGAACACATTCAGCTTTATCGGACTACAACTATAAAATTCAATGTGAAAAAAGCCCACTATACTAGTACACAAACTAAATCACTAAATTAGAAATATAAATAAGAACAGTTACTTTTACAGAGTGGTGAGTGGCAGGGATTCAGTGTATAAACTGTTAGTCAAGATATCAAGAGTTTTCACATCAATACAGCTGTACACTTCCTGTTAGTCTTAAAGTGACATGCACCCTCTAATATAGTTCTGATAACACGCTGATTATTAATGTTCAAAACATTCAGGAAATGGTCAGGAAAATGTTTCGAATTTCATGCACAGAACTTATTTTATCTTCCAAAGGCTTCTGATTTCAAAGCTATATTTGCACCTTCTTGACTGTAGCTGTTGTACTGCTAATAAAAAACCCTGTGACAGATTTTAACATAGTTTTAAATAAAAATATTTACATGCCTGTGTGTGCATGTGTGTGTGTGTGTGGGTTTGTGGGTGCATGTCTGTCTTTGCTAAAAAAAATAGTACAGGACAGATGACTGACCATTAACAGATTTTTTTTTTTTTAGTGTATGAGGTATTTGCTAATTCCAAAATAAATGATAATTCTGTAAGATGCCACCATTCTAGAATGTGCTTACATGAAATAGTTGGTTGACTAGCACAATGTATAATTAGATGTTAAAGACCAAACGCATTTCAGTTCTAACTGTTGTTTACTGGACAGGGATATCCTGCAATGTAATAGGCAGCAGTGTGTCATACATACCAGTTAATGCCTGCTAGCCAATTTGTTTCTGTAATGCATATACATTTTTTGGCACAAGTATTTAAAATATATACATCAAAGTTCTATAGTGTGTATTGGGCTGTTCTACCACTTTATTATCTCATTATGACTTTCAGTACACCTAGCATAGCACATTCAAAGGATATATGGTTAATCAGTTGAGTGGATTTAAACATCAAATTCCAGCAATTTTAAAATACTGATGGACAGTTAATCTGTAAAATGCAGTGACATGATATTTTACAAATGACAACAGATACGATTTTAATTGTCCACAGCACTGACATAGAAAAGTAGGCTACATTATGTACAGTTAGTGACAGGCACAACAGCAGTCTGCTGCCAATCATAAACATGCTGAAAATCTCTCTTAGATTGATGTTTAACTCTTTAATAGATTGTATTTCAAAAGGAGAACTGACTTGTATATTGTAAAGCTCTTGGATAGACTCAGAATATTTCGTTGGAATAAATATGAAGTACTTTATAATAAAAGTAATGATAAGACAAGGCTAAGCAATAGGAAGAAATAAGTCTACACAGTTCAGGAAAACACTGTATACTAACTCTGTAAGAATTAGAGAAACATAGTCAAGTGATTTATTCTACAAATCTCAAACATGGAAATATGAGTCTGTATGTGTCAATCTACAATTATGTGTATAAGCACAGAGATGAGCACAAAATAGTGACAATACACAAATATGTTTATCATCTACGTGGCTAGATTTGACAATGTGCACATGTGCAAATACAGACATATCATTTTTAACTGATTCGAGTTATGATTCTATCTTTTATTTAGAAACTCAATTTACTTTTTGTCATGCATAGAAACTCATTTACTGCACCATAGCTAAGCTGCACAACAAAGGAAATACTACAATGTACTTTAGTGGGCATTCTGAGTCTGATATTTTTTAATCAGTAAGCTTATCCTAAATAAAAATATAGTTGGTTTAATAGATTTTGTTGACATAAAGTTAAAACTGTTACATTTGAATGAATAAACCAGATGGGTCTTATATAAAAAGTTTATAAAATATGTCTTTAACCTATAGAAAAATCTGTGAATTAAACTTATGGATTATATGAAAAGACAAAAGAATACTAAACATTGTAAGACTCTAATATGCATTATAAACTAGGGTTTGGAGTATATAACCAAATAGTCAAAGAAATATTGGATATAATAAGTAATCTATGAGTATTAAATTATCTTGAACAATAACTAGTTTGCAGAGCTTACCATATGTTTGCGCTAACAAAAATTATATGTTTTTTTTTTATTTTTTTAGTAAAAAACAATATCACAACTGTGTATGTAATACAATTTCTTGATTCATGGGAAATTTACAAGCATATACCATTCAATGATTTTTTTTTTTTATTTAAATCTTAATGTATTTATGTAAAATATATTTCATTACAATCAATATGTATTTGGAAAAGATTTTATCTATCATCTACTATTAGATGATTAACTTAAACATTTGATGCATATATTACTATGTTAATAGTTCTGTCATGTACATATATAGAAAATCTATAATCACATCAGATTCAGAAATGATTCAATAGTTGATATCAGTCAGTCACTATGAATGGTTCAATGAAAATAGTATATAATAAAATACATATTTGTGTCTTTGCAAATTGTTCATATACATAAGGGAGAGAGAGAGAGAGAGAAGGGGAAAAGAAGATGACATTAGAGCAATTGGATGTCGGGTTTAACTTATTTGAGATGAATATACTTAGCCATATGATTGATATGTTATTAAATGTTCATAATAAGGAATGTATTTATATATATGTATATAGCCTACAATTACTTATGTGTTTCACTATGTAACCATAAATATCATTCAACATATACTAGTTTATAATTTCAAAGGTCTCTAAGAATACAAGAATGGAGCATGAGGAAATCTGTCTACCAAACATGAGGGTTAATCTGGTAGATATTTTGTTTATGTCTATCAGATTAGGAATGTATATCATTCCATGTGTGATGGGGGGAAGGTTGAAAGAAAAGATTATATTAATCAAAATAATTTTACTTAAATCATTTTACACTTTTTATTATGGCTTGTAATGAACATCAATATAAAAGTATTACAAAAGAGATTCAGTCTATTTATGATACATGAAATAAGGAGAATTTTGTTCCAAATACAATGCTATAAAATGTACTCGAATATTAATATAAATATTAGCAAGAATGAAACTCAACAAACATGGACTTAACACTACTCTGACTGAACATAAATGATTTAAATAATCCAAAGAAAAGATCAAACCTACTAAAATATTTAAAATTAAACAAAGCACAAGTAATATTTCTTCAAGAGACTCACTTTAAAGATGATGAAAAGCATTTATGGAATCTAAATGAGTATACAACAATAGCGCAGTCATCATATAAAACCAAAACTAGAGGAGTTAGGGTACTATGGAGAAAAAACATCATTAATCCCCAAATTCTTTATAGCTATGAAGATAAAGAGGGGCTTATAACACTAGTTATAATAAAATTCAGTAATAGAATCTGGACATTAGTAAATCTTTATTGGTTCCCAGGAATAGAAAAAAGTACAACAAGAAACATCTAGACTTTATTAGTAAAACATATAAAGGTAGCTTGATATTAGGTGGTGACTTTAATTGCATGCTTGATAATTCAGAGACCACCAACAAAAAAAATGTATGTATAACTCCTATAGCAAAGCTACTCAAAAAATGGATTGAAAATCACAATTTAATAGATACATTCAAATTTCGAGAAAGTAACTCACTGTTATTTTCGCACCAAGATCACAGATTTACAACCCAAACAAGAATATGTAAAATGTTTGTTGCACAAGACCTTGATGCGAAGATAAATAGTTTTACAATCATACCATGTTCATTATCAGATCATAGAGCAATCCTTATTAATATTCAAACAAATTTTAAAAAATTAATACAAATGACAAGAATTCCAGCATATATTACGAAACTAAAAGAATTCAAACCTTGGCTACTCACAGAGTTGAAATTCTTTCTAGACACTAATCTCACTAATGAAATTGGCATAGTTATGATATGGGATGCTCTAAAAATCTATATGGTAAAATTATCACATGGTACAAAAATAAACTAAAAGAATGGGAATCAGAATTACTCAACATACAAAATCAAATCATAAAGATAAATAATAATAATTTAACAAATGCACTGACTAATAAGAAGAAAATTAATGATCTGCATGAAAAGTTTAATGAAATTCTAGCACATAAAACTAATCTAGCACTAGAAAGATTAAAATTAAACTCATATGCTGTTTCTCCTAAACATATGCATAACTTGGCGATAAGAGTTAAAGTACAATCTAAATAAAATAACATTACTACTATTATACATGAAGGAAGGAAGAACGAGAAAGTGTCAGATATAAGTGATATATTAGATGCTTTTAAATACCATTTTACAGAACATTATAAGATGGAAGGAACTCAAACAAAAAAACTTTAATTTAGATTTGAAACCCGAATTGATTAAAACAATCACAGAAAATTTAAAATTAGAACTTCAAAAGCAAATTACTCAAAGAAATTTCAGAGAAAATCAAAGAAAGCAAAAATAATAAAGCTCCAGGAATGGATGGTATTATAGCTGAAATATACAAAATATTTCCATCAACTATAATCTCAGTCTTCCAAAAAACCTTAATAGAAATACAAACACACAACACCATTCCACCATCTTGGAGATACTCATTAATTACTCATATAATACAAGAAAATAAAGATGCATCAAAATGCAGCTCCTATAGACCAATTTCATTACTACACAATGATTATAAATTCTTTATGGCTATTCTAGTCAATAGACTAAAAAAATATGATAAAAATTATAAATGAGGATCAAACAGGGTTTATACATAATAGGCACACCTATGATAATATACAAAGAATACTATTATTGACTATTTAAATAGAGAAAAACAAGAAGCCTTAATAGTTGCATTGGATATAGAGAAAGCTTTTGACTCCTTAAACTGGGATGTCTTGTTTAAAATATTACAGTATTATGAGTTTCCTAGCTCCTTTATTTCATTAATAAAGAACATATACAAAAACAATTTACCATATGTAAAATTAGGACTTTTCACCTCTGAATCAATAATATTGACAAAAGGCACAAAACAAGGTTGTCCCATGTCCCCCATATTATTTGCATTAGCCATTGAAATATTTGCCATCTCAATACGAAACAATCCCAAAATAGAGAGTATAAATTTATATAATCAATATAATTCAAAAATAATGTTAATTGCAAATGATATACTTCTTACCACATCTACTTCTAAAAATTAATTAAAAGAATTAGATATACAAGTTGATAAATTTTATTCGATTTCAGGATTACATTTTAACAAAATGAAATCATATTTTATGATATTGAATAAAAAAAATGATTTTCAAATAAATGATAATCATATAATTGATAAACAATCTCTCACTTTAAACTATCTAGGTATAACATTAAGTACATTAGAAAAATGTTTAAATATAATTTACCGGGAAATCATAGACACAATAAAGTCATATATAATAAAATGGAACAAAATATATATAACATTTGAAGATAGATTGCAAGTAATAAAAATGATATTACTTCCAAAAATCCTATACATAGCACAAGCTATTCCAGTAATACCAGATAAATATTTTTTAAAAGAAATAAATACATTATTATTAACATTTCTTCAGCATCCTAACAAAAACAGAATAGCTTATACAAATCACATTAGACCATGGAAACTAGGTGGAATCAATTTCCCAGATATTGAAACTTATATTAGAGCATCCATTTTTAAAATACTTATAAATTGGATAGACCCGTGCTATTCTTCTAACTGGAAATCTCTTCACACTATTTATTCAAATGAAAATACCATTTTAAAGAATTTAATGATAGACAATCATATTAATAAACCATGGCATATCTTATGAGCTAGCCTTCAATATAATGTAACAAAACCTACTAATCTAAAATACTTAAGTGATATGTATAATTCATTTAGAAGATTTGTAACTTCTAATACAGATATAAAGTTATGGCTAGAATTTTTATATCCTTTCAATGTAACAAGAAATTTTCCAAACAAAATGCATAGGGCGGTTTTCATTACTTGGGAAAAGAAACGATTAATTTGCTGGCAACAATGTATTAATGAACATAAGGTTTTGGATAGTCAACTTATAATAAAAACTTACAATCTCTCTACATCAGATTGGGTATTATTACAAAGTATATTACAATACTCACAAGATCTATGCAGAATAATTAACAATTCTTGTTTTAGAGATAAACCTACACTTATAACTCATTTATATGAAATAGTATACAATAATCAAAATTGGGAAAATTTGACATCAAAATTATATAAAATTTTAATAAATTATAAAGTTAAAATCAATCAAAAATTTTGGAATCATATAACACAAAGTCATTCAATAACTTTATCCCTGGAAAACAAAAACAAAATACTAAATTCTGTTAAACTGACTTCCAACATACAATTTTGGAGAATTTACACATGGAAATTTTTGCATAGATCTTTTTTTACTCCAAATAGATTAAACAAATGTAATACTTCTAATAATGTTACACGTTGGAGATGCTAGCAGAGTTGTAAAGCAGATTGGATATATGTATTTCATGACTGTATTAAAGTTAAAAAATTTTGGGAAGATGTCAGCAATTTCATACAAGCCATATTCTCAGATACATTTGTAGTAAGTAAATATCTAATTTTGTTGAATGTTAATGAGAATTTAGAATTAAATAATAGCAATCTCTGCCTACTATGGAACATTCTAGCAAATGCTAGAACATGTATTAACTGAAAATGGAAATAAAATCTGGAACCATCATTTAAAGAATTTCTGCTAATATTGAAGGAAACTGCATTACTAGAAACCAGAGTAAAAGAACTAAGAATAGCACCAAGATGATGGAACAAGAATCCATGGGAAAAATACTATCACTTATTGAGACACTAAACTTGAATTTAAACTCTTAATGAGTGAAAGAAAAAGGAACAAATTATCTCTCATTAATATGATGTTACTCTGACTATAATGATCAATATAATAATTTAATTTCAGGCCAACTGTAAATATTGTATATAGTTAATCATACTGTTTTACTTATCAGAAAATGTATTAAGATTATTATACAATGGAATTATTTGGAAAATTAATAAAAAAACATTTGGAGTAAAAAAAGATGATGAAAATAAGGATAGAAGAAGCAAGGAAATCGATCTTCATACTATGAAGGTCGCACAGAAATAATTCATGGAAAGAATCTATTTTTATAACTATGGCTACCATATTGGTAATTAATGTTATAATTTCATACATTAGTTAAATCATGCTATGCTAGTCATATATGTAGTTCTGCAAAAGATTATTTTTTCAACAACTAAAATTTTGGGAAAACTGTAACGAGGTGACAGTACAAAATAACCACGTTGTACATGAAGCAACATATTATGGTACATTCAGTTGAACAGTAAAAAATAACCACTTTGTACATGAAGCAACTTATTATGGTACATTCAGTTACTTTGCTGTGAGGGGACTCAGCTTGCGGACCTCTTACCTCACAAAGCACTCCTTACAACTCTAAGGTCTTTTAAATAAAAGTCTGTGGTTGCAGCATGACTATGTGTTAGTATCTATAGCAAGAAACTAGTAAATGATGTTTGCTGCAGTTTCACCCTTAGCTTCAGAAAACTTTTTTTTTTCTTTTCCTTTTTTTTTTTTTTGTTTTTTTGTTTTTGTGGTCCACAACTTTAGGTAGTGGGGTACATAGACACAAGTCTTTTCAATTTGCTCTCCAGTGTAAGTGAGCACAAATGCACAATAGAAAATATATGCAAAATGGCTGCATACTGACATGCAAATGAAATGGGCAGATAAATTGGGTCCTAATGATATTAAAATGCATGAACAATGAATATAGTCATTATTAATAGAAGCCTGCAGAGGAAATTGCACAGCTCTCTGTGTCTGCTTATAAATAGGACAGCACATTGAAATGTCATTGTGGCATGTACCAAAAATGTTCAGAATTGCAGCAGCCATCTCACACAAGTATACTATAGTCTTTAGTGCTGTAATTGCCAGTGGATATACCACAATTTCACAGACCAAAAAATTATTTTTTGGTTCCCTCGGACCTCATGTTTACCAGCCAATCCTCAGTACCCAATGTCCACACTGGGTGTACTAGCTACTCTCCAAACCCCCAACTTACTCCATTTTTGCTGTGGCCAGTCATGGATCCTGAGGGTGTCCTGGGGCTCAGGTCATCTGTGCTTCCATCTGGGAGGGACTTTTATTATGACCTACCCACTCTATTTCCCCACCCCCTCCCACAATCCCTGATTACATTTGAGGGCAACTCCCATCTTTGGACCACTCCTTCCTTTGGACAGCATATCAATGAGCACCCTCCCACCTTGGATGGGCATACTCATCCATTCCCCACTGCTCTGTCAGTCACCCAACCCACTAAATGAACCTGGGTCGGTTGAGCTGTAGTCAGGGTTTTATGTCTATACACCAACAGAGTGGCAGAGATAAAAAAGATTATTAGTCACATTAGGTTATGTTGAAAAGTTGCACAAAGTTTGGTTGACATGTCACCTACATAAAGAATCAATAAGAATGCATAGCTTGCCAATATTTGTGGAGACCAAAGCATATATAGCTGTTTCTGTACTAGCTTCAGACACTTTTCAGAGATCAGCTGAGGGCATGCTGAGTATTTCACAGGCTTCCATATCTACAATGTTCATCTACTTCCTGTTTTTCTTTTTGGTTCCCCAGAACCTTGCTCAATGCATTTCACATTGAGTTCCCCTTAGCTGCCAGTGCAGAATGCGCTGTGACAGCATGGGCTCAACAGGCTCAAACCCCACCAAGTAATACTTAATGTTCCTGTTAGGTGTCACCCTTGTGACAAAACAGTGCTGCCCCTGTCTGCCCAGGATTGGTGAGATGGCTGCAGCCACTCACTCCCATCTTCCCTGTCCAGCAGCCATGCCAATATTTAAACTCAGGTCATCTGCAGCATAATGAGGCCATTATCCCTTTATGCTATACAGCCAGCACCAACTCAACAAGTCCTTTGATGTAATACTAGTATAGGTGGAGGATTATATATGGTTTCCTAGTATAACACATGAATGTGCTAATATCATGCATGCTTTCCATGACATCATATTCCTCCCCGAAGTATTTGAGGTAGCTTGTTTTCCTCCCACAGAAAATAAACTGCAGAACCGTATGTGCCTGCTGCATACAGGAGGAAAGTCTGAGAGTAGCTTTATTGCTGCAGTCAATACTCCTTCAGAATCTAACATTACATTCCAACTTTACCCTGTCTCCCCCTCAGCTTCCAACTTTACCCCTCTCTCCCCCTCAACCTTCCCTCAGGAAATATCTTCAAATATAACCCCCCCCCCCAACTATCACTAGGGAACAGGTCCTTAATGCTCTCTCTAAGACCAAGAACACTGAATCAATGGGCACAGACAATATTCAAGGATGCCTTCTAAATAGAATGAAACAGGATCTATCAGGGCCTCTGGAATTACTATTTAACTTTAGCCTCCAAACAGGTTACATGCCTCATGAATGGAGAAAGGCAACAGTTATCCCTCTGCACAAAGGTGGGCCATCTACACACCCTAAAAACTACAGACCCATAAGTCTCATTAGTCTTATATGTAAAGTCATGGAAAGAATTTTCATAGAGATGATCAACAGAGATATAGTAAACCTCCAGACACTGGACCCAACCCAGTTTGGTTTCTTGAAGGGCAGATCATGCCTACTCAACCTGGTGGACTTCTTTGAGAAGGTCATCAAAGGAATGGATAAGGGCAAAATTTTTCACACTACCTACCTTGACCTGGCCAAGGCATTTGACACAATACCACACTCGGGCATTGTTGACAAACTCAAGAGGTTAGGTGCAAACCCATATGTCATCAGGTGGATAGCCAACTGTCTCACATACACGACCTAGGATGTTATTGGGGAGTCCATCTGCACAAAGAGGACAGTCACAAGTGGAGTCTCTCAGGGATCAGTCCTTGGACCGCTCCTTTTTGGCATTTACTTCTCAGAAGTCAAGGCCAATGTCAGTGGTCTCTGGTTGACTAAATTTGCAGATGACTGCAAATTAGGAGCTGTCACTGAATCTTACACTGACACAAATGATCTCCAGGAGGGGCTGGCACAGACAAACAACTGGTGTCAGAGCGATGGACTAAAACTAAATGCCAAGAAATGCATAATGGTATCCTTCGGGAAGTCATCCATCCCTGGTAACTATTATATTGACAACGCACCCTTTAGAGCTGACCTAGTAGTCAGGGACTTAGGGACACACATAGATAGTAATCTAGTCTTTGACCATCATGTGTCTACAGTGGTGAGGAAATCATTCTATATTGAAAATGTATAAACAAAGATATGGCATCTAAGTCCAAGGAAGTCATTGTTCCATGTATTCAGCATTCTTCAGACCTATCACTGAGTACAATGCCCCCTTTGGTATGTACCTAACCAGGCATATCCGACAACTGGAACATCCACAGAGGTTCCTCACTAAAAGAATGCAGGGTATAAGTAAAATATCCTATGCAGGCCGCCTCAAGACCCTACCCTGTATTCTGTCTCCTACGGGCTTTTGAGGGGAGATCTATGCCTAGCATACAGGGCATTGTCAGACCCCACTCTGATGGACCTCCTGCATATCTACAAAACAAACAGCAGCATAATTACCCTCTCTAAAGACTTAAACCTTGCCTGTGATATAAATAGGTCCTGCTGGAGGTATGTATCCCAGAAACTACCAATTCAAGTGCAACCTGGAAAATTGGATGAGAAACTGGAAATTCATCCCTGGTTTGGCACCTATGTCTCTAATGAACACAGGGAACCTATAAATGGTTCATCTCCCAGGCCTCTGCTTACACTTATCAAAGGTGTCAGAACTTGTCAGAGATTTGGGATGCATGGCTAGGCTTAAAAAAGGCCCTTGTGGTTGTTAGCCTACTAAACACCTATGAACCTAAGAACTTTACATAACTGCACTGTTCTGTTTGGGAAGAGTCGCTGCAACAGTAACTTATAACATTTGGGTGGAATCCCAAGCAGTACTTAGTTTCGTCTGGGAGATGGACAGTTACAAGATTCCCTCTAACACATATATGCTAAACCATACCGTACTTGGATTGTACTTCCATCTTAAATTGTTTTATGAAAGTATGGACAATTGTTCAAGCAGCAGTTTTTTTTAAAATAATCTGTGTACACTTGATCCTAAAATAAAATAACTTAATAATATCACTGCTGTCCTCATGAAATAATATTTAGTAGCTGTATTTGTCATACCAGAAGGTAATATGGGGAGGTCTATTTTGAGAAAGTTTATTTGGTTAAAGGCATAACTTTCCTTTCCCTTTTTGAAGGAAACAAACACTTGGTCTGGTAATTATCTTAGCTGTCCATGGATACCCAACTTATTTAGTAGGTGCTCACATTCATTTTTTATTGTTTGTATAGACAGCTGTAAGTGGATGGACTCTTTGAGACAATCCTTGGCATAACTGAGCACTTTCAGTGCTGAAGAGTGCTCATTTCCACATATGGGCTTATAACTTGTGAGATCTTCCTTTAGCGACAACAACTAAGAAGATTGTTTCTATGAGATGTACTTAATGTCCATTGTGTTGGCTGAATAAGTTAGCTTTTTTGTGTGAAGTTGTGATCTCAGGTTGGACGAATATGTCTTGTAAACCTTAAATGCAAAACACAAGCTTTAACAGTTGGATTTTTGTGAGCTGAGGAAAGAATATCACATAGGCTGAAACTGATGAAATATCTATACTGACTAAAGAGCTTGCTAGACACTGTTTAAAGACATGGTAGTTTGCTTAAATAACCTAATACTTTAGGAATTGGACAGTTTAATTCATCCAGGCCCTTAGCAGCTTTTGAAGAAGCAAATATCTTCCATTTTGTAAGAAGGATTTCCTAGCAGTAGGCATTCTGGCCTCCATCAGAAAACTGAGCACATGTATAGAGAACAAAGCAATTTTTTTTTAATTCCAATTGTTCTCCATACCTAAAGATTCAGAGTTTTATGGCTGTGATATTATACATTGCCCTGTTACTTTGTAAGTAATGTCTTGTGGAGTGGTAAAACTATTGTGGATGAGATCATAGTTTCATCAAGAGACAAAAACCACAATTTTTTCAGCAACTAAACATTTGTTAGGATTAGGCTGGCTCTGTCGTGCTTTGCCTTCAGCACTAACCTGTAAATCATAGGAATGAGTTGAAAGGTATAAAGTAAGCTTTAAGTGCACAGGTTAGAAACTGCATCTATTTTCCAAGTTAAAACATGAGAAAGTAGAAAGCAGAATGTTTAAAGTTGATTTTTGAGATTTGTAGCAAAACAATTTCTGTTGGGGCATATTCCATATTACACAATGTTTTCCATTTCTGAGCCAATGTAATCTGTCTACTGGGTGAGTTTTTCAATTGTTTTTATAGCCTGGAAAAGGAAAACTGCTGACAGATGAAGAAAGTATTGAATGACCAGTTTCCATATCACATCTGATTCCTGGCAAAGATGTATAGATGTGGTGCTGTCTTATTTGTCAATGTACAACATTATTGAGGTGTTGTCTGTGATACTTTGTATGTATCTCTGAAGGAAACTGTCCTAAAACACTACTAAGGCTCTGCGTACTGCCTTTGTAGCTTTCAAGATGATATGAAAAGACTTTTCTTTTTTCAGCCCAGTTGCCTTCACACAGACAGTTTGGTGAAATTTGCTCCTGAATCAAGGAGTCTGTTGTCATTTCTTGTGTTTCTACCAGAGAAGGAAAGGGCATCCCTTTGACAAGTTTTTCTGGGTTGCTCTAACATAGTAGATCTTCCAAAATGGAAGGCACTGTGTGAGAATTCTTGTAGACTATAGTGATTTCCATAGAGTGCATTACGATAATATAGCTCTGATTCATTGCAGCAACAGTTTCTGAGACTTGGTTGCCAGTAAGTAACTATACCTCCCAGCATAAGAAATGTGTGGCCCTCCGCATCTGCTACTTATACATACTAACTCTGACATGAGTGCACCCCACAGTAAGTAGAATTCTCCTGTGAGGCACTGCAGTCTTGATCTCCTTGTACATGTAAATGCAGTCTCACAATAGTGATCCCACTTCTCAATGTCGAATGTCTCACACTTTTGTCTAGATCACAATCATAGAAATATTTTAAATAAAGAACTCTAACTTTATCTGTTGTACCTCTGAGGGTCTCTATGTTTTTGTCTTTTTTATGACTAGTAGTTTTTGGAGAGTTTCCTACAACCATTCCAGGCATGACACTTAAAAGATTATTCATATGTAACACTGTGGGCATAACCAGGTGTATACCACATCATTTGTATATTACATGCAGTGATATACGTTAAAATTTCAAAGCTGGCATATTGGTCTTGGTTTATGGTGATATATTTTGTTAAATTATATTTTTTCAGAATATCTGGTTAGTCAAATGGTCTTCTGCTTCTCATTTCAAGAGTTTCTTTTTTTTAGTAGTAGTAAAACTGCATACTCTCTAGAAACTTAAAATATTTGAGGATGGGAGTGCTATACTTGTGAAGAAAGGGGTAAGTCTACTATGGAAGAACAGAAGATGAAATGCAATTCCAGAAGTGTGGGTCTGTCCCTGTGTGCCATATATTTAAGTCCTAATATTATGATTTTTTGGAGGTACAGTAGACTCCCTTTTATCCGGCCTCTCTTTAACCGACCATCAAATTTCTGCCATTGTCCTACCAAAAGACAACAGAGTACAACAACACTTCCGCCTCTTCTGGGCTAAATAATGACAGACATTTGAGTTTTAGACTTCATATTCATTAGAAAATGCATATTAACATAATTCTTGTTATTCTAGCTGATTTATAACCTGTAAATGCTATTTTGTATGCTTTTTCTGATTAACCAGCCATTCGTTTATCCAGCCTAATGTCCGCTCCCCAGTGAGACCAGATAAGAGGGAGTCTACAGTATACACATTTTTACTCACCTGTTCAGCAACCTAAATTCTTTTTCAAATGGTAATATACGTAGTGAAGCTCTCCTTGCTTGTGAAGTGAAAGAAACTCAGAAATCACCTTACGGCCCTCTTGGGAGATGGTGGTTGGATGTCAAGATGCTAGATGCTAGCATTTAATATAGCTGGAAAAGATTAAAACAACACATGCATGATTTGTTTTGATAATGGTAGTCTAATCCTTTCCATACATCTCTTCTTGACAGAACAAAGGTTACCAGTAGACCAGTTGAAGTATCCTTCCAAATAATTAACATACTTTGAAAAAGTGATGCATGCTGGAGGAGAACGTGAAGACTGAGAATCTGTGCTGTTATACTCTGAATTATTTATTTATTTATTTTTTTGCTGAAGACAAGAGAGCGGGATTTTCCTTTTACCTTCTACAACACTTGTCCATATCAATAAATGCTCCTGAAGACTTATTCTGGACTGAAAGAAGGACCAATACAGGCTACTGCTGCTGCTTAGTGAGTTCCTTAGTGATGTCAAACTAGAGAAGAAAATAAGTGAGGTGCTAAATGCAGGTTCAAGAACTGAAGGAGCTTTGGCTTATGACATTTTGTTTTTTCAAGGTGTTATACATTCAGGGAGTGGAGTCTCAGTGACTTCAAAAAGTTTTTCTAGTAGAATGTAGTAGTAAAGGCACCAATGAAGATGCTGTAGCTT
Organism: Protopterus annectens; assembly: GCF_019279795.1. Lineage (NCBI taxonomy): Eukaryota > Metazoa > Chordata > Ceratodontiformes > Protopteridae > Protopterus > Protopterus annectens. Next base: position 1,821,117,522 of record NC_056728.1, read on the forward strand.
CTTTTAGAGACTGAAGTACTGGAGTCTGCAGATCTTTCATGGGTACATTTCTGATGGCTTATGAACCCTGTTTTGAGAAGTTGTTGCTGAAGGTTGCTTAGACTCTTACATTTTTTTTACCAAAATCCTTGACTGCTGCCTCAGTTTACTGCACCCATTCTGACCTTTTTCCTTTTCAGATTTAACTTCCTAGCCCATGCCTTCTTAATTTCTCTCTGTTTTCAGAATGTTTTTTGTGTTTGCCATCAACTTTCATATCATGGACCTCATTATTTAAACTGGGCAACAAAATAAGGTGTGTGTGTGTGTGTGTGTGTGTGTGTGTGTGTGTGTGTGTGTGTGTGTGTGTGTGTGTGTGTGTGTGTGTGTGTGTGTGTTAGTTAGGGGGTCCAAGGAAATGTCCATGCTGATGTTGATAGAGAAAATTCAGTTCTCCTTCAAAAGTACACTTGCTGGTTGGAAAAAAAATCTGATATCATCTGAGGGAAATGAAAGTGGCAAACATTGGTCCTCTGTGATGCCATTTACCACCTGCATCTTGCAGGTGTGAAATCAGTGTTGACCCCTGCAGTGTGAAAGAACAGTTGACAGAAATTTGTCTGTATCATGAGGAAAACAGAATGGGGGGAAATTCAGGTGATGTATTTTATTGCTGCACTGACTGCGCCTGAAAAAAGGATACCTTAGAAGTGCATGAGTTGACAAAGGGGACAGGAGGAAGAGAACAGTTAAAAGCAAAGTTAGAGTAGGTATAAAACTGAAGAAGACAAAAGGTGATAATTGTGCAAAGTAAACAGTCTGAGAGAGACAGAGAAAGACAAGAAGATGAAAGGAGAAACAAGTGTGCTGAATTAAAGGTACTGTGACTTTCCTCCATTTTATTACTAAAGGGGATAATAGTCAGGAATACTTTTGTAAATTTAACATTACTCTCAAGAGTTCAGGGCTTCATGAGGTGTGCTGAAGTTTCTCATGTTGCAGTACAGTTTAAAGATAGCAGAACGCCATGGAAACAAGTCAGGGAGGTGGATGCACTGGCAGATGCATAGTTGGCTCAACCATTGCCCTGGTATGGTCCCTGAACTAGCACATGTCCCCTCCCAGACACACGCCTCCTTCCTGCCACTGCTGTTCATTGGAGGAGAAAAAAAGGAAAGATCCAGCTGACTGCTCACGGCAGTCTGAAGCACCCAGCCCCTCCCTGCCACTCCTCTTCACTGGAAGAGGAAAAAAAGTTTAGAAGTTGCTTTCTGTACCGGCATTTAGAAATGCCGGTACAGAAAGAATAATGTAGGAGTGCAGACTTGATAGAAGAAAGAGACAGGCTGGTGAAAAACTAGCTTGATATTAGATGGGAGAAAAGAAAATGTAAAAGATTCTCAGAAAAGTTATGGAAAGAAGTATAACAGATGTACAGAAGCTTAAAGAAGTGGGATTATCTCTGAGAGTAACCGATGATAATTCTTTTTAGCTGTTTGTTCACACCATATGGATTATGGAAAGAGGGATGAAGGAGGATAGCAGTTGTGGAAAATGGGGAATGCGGTTTTAGGAGTATCATACAGTATCAAATATTTGAAGAGTGCACTACAAGAAAGGGGGATTTTTTTTAGAAGGAGACAGTTAATGGGAAGACAAAGGAATCCCGTCAGGTGTTAAGACCAGGAGCTGTTTAATTTTACTACAAGTTATAAAGAACACGATTGTTAACAAGCAGAAGTCACTACGGGTAGAGGAAATTAATTATTTGAAGGGACAAACTTTGATAATGATCAGGAAATTGTAAGGAGTTAAAAGTTGAATGAAAAAATCCAGTAGTTAGAAATTAACTAGTTAAAAGTTCCAAGGTTTTGTAATGTGTGTAATGACTAAGGAAGAGCATTGCCACCAAGTGTTATAAGAGAAAGAAAGCAGAAGTGAGAAGGCCACTTGCAGCTGGAGGATTGGAGTTTGTAATAAAATAATCACAATTGGGTCTAGAAAGGAGCATTTACTGTTGTCAAGATCAACAAAGGAGAAAAGCCAGTCTATGGACGGCAACTTAGAGCACAATGAGTCAAGAGTTATCCAGGAAACACATTTAGCAATGGATAATGGGGAGTTTTTTTCTCATTTGGAGTTATTTTCTTTCGTTGTATATGTTACTAGTGTCATATGACTAGTAGATGTAATGTGTTTATTCTTTACTAATATTCAAGAGATGCACCAGGTTTGAACTGTACAAATATACACTTCTGTCATAACTGCTGTCCAGAATGTCCTCACAGATTTCCTTTTACCAAATTCAGCAATATAAGATACCAAGCCAGCCATTGTAACTCCTGGTATAAAACCCCCTATGCCACCTGGGTCTAAATTTCTCACATTTATTAAAGTCACCTGCTTCAAAAGAATACCATTTTACGAAGTGGGTTAGTTCATTTGGATGACTTATTTTGCATTTCTTCCTTTTGATGTGCTGGCAGGCATCAATCTAGTAGGCGATTTCAGAATAACATGGCAATTAAATAAATCTCTGACTACTTTTGTTTCAACATTATTCACATTAATTATGCATTGTCTGAATGTATGTACAGCTCACTCTTCTAATCCATTTAGTGAAAGATGGTTAGGAGCTGAAGTAATATAATTCCATCCTTCCTTACACATTTTGCAGATTCCTCATTACAATAAGATGCTTTATTGTCTGAAAAAAAAATACTCCAGCTTACTCGAATGTAGGATGCATAATGAAAATTGCCACATCATTTTACTGTGTAAAGAAAGACATAGCTTCCAGTAATCCTAGAACATATGGGGTAAAAATTAGAAAATCACTACACACTCAAAATCTTCTTTGTGTCCTCCTAGTAGTCTTATTGATGGTACAAAAATATCCCCAAATTGTTGTTAAATCTCCTAAACAATACCTTTAGTTTCCATCCTTCTAGGCTGAATACACATATAACCATACATCTTGCAACTGTTGTTGATGATAACTTATCCCTTCCTAAGTTTCTCCTCAAAGAAATCTCCCAAAACTGTTCTTCTTACTAAAGTGTATGGAAAGGGCCACTTTTGCCTTACAGACCTGTATCTTAACTTCCTTAAAGTATCTGTTATGATTATATGTAAACCTCCTTCTAATTCTCACATAATCTTAATTGTGCACCACTCTAGTTCCTCCCTGCTGAAAACCAGCAGTTACTGTCCTACTAGTCCTTATCTCTAAAACACCTTGCCCCATTAACCCTATTAACTAGAGCCCCCCCCATCTACAACCCCCATTCTGTTGCTAAACTTCTACAAAAAAGTTTTCAGTATTCTACCTACTGAATTAATTCCTAAATATGAGCCTTTCAGCCATGACCAACATGGCTTCATTAACAGGCTCCAGTACCCTTACTGCCCTTTACCAGGGTACTTGTATCATATTCTCCAGTATGGACAAAGATCTCCTTACCTCAGGTCTCTTTTTAACCTCAGTAGAATCTTTTATCTTGTTTGCTTTACCTTGTTACTAAACTGGCCTTGGAGAAGGTTATCTTGTCTGGTTTAAGGATTAAGTTCCAAAACATCATCCTGTTTCTTTTTGTATTCTCACACTATATTTTTCCTATCCTTATTGTCTCTTGGGCTTTGACCTTGGGCCTATTCTATTTTCATTATTTATTAATGATCACTGTTACAATGTACAAACAATTTAACCTTCTTCAATGCTCAGAAAATCTTGAGGCACTGTTGTCCAAACCACATAATGCCTTTGATGCACTAAGTGACCAGCACAAGTACGGCAGGCTGCAGCTAAATTAAAAAGAAGACAAAAATGATATTCCTTGAAAAGCACTCCAAAGAATTCCAAGAGACATTTACAAGGGACATTAAGCTACATCAACTCCAGCTGTATATAGCTTGGAAACATAATTGACAGCAACCTTAATTTCAAAGACCATATAGAAGGTACAGTAAACAATATTAAAACACTCTGGGCCATTCCATAATACCAGTGGCCAAACAATCCATAACAGAAACAATATCATTGCTTAATATAACTATGGATTTCATAAAATGGATACATTGCACAATAGATCTGCAAACTTTGTTACAAGGCTGTCCTCAACTCCCCATTACTGTAAAGCACTGCAAAACGTTTAATGGACTAGCCCTACAATCTAACAACCAGCTTATTCAGATAGTGTTCACATTATAAAAAAAAATAATCCCCTACAAACATTCCTTATCCTGAAAAACATTGATATAGGCTTCATCACAGACACCTGGTGCAAAACAGTGAAAGCACTCCATTTCTACAGGATTTCAATGTCTATCATGCATTCAAGCCCACTGCATTAGATGAAGGCACTAAACATGTCTCTATAGTCTTAAAAAAAATTCTTCAAGGGGTGTAGACAGTTTTTTTCAATTTGTACTCTAAGGTCTGATACTGCTACCCCTCTTGCATCCATGCTGCCCTGCCAAAATTTAGTCTTCTGAGATGTCACTGTCAATTGTAACTGGCATTTAGTAGCAGTGTTTCACTACAACAAACCTCTGTACCACATCAAAGTAGCAAGTCTCGCATAGGTACAGTCACACCACACACACACACACACACACACACACACACACACACACACACACACACACACACACACACATACAAATACACTTTACACAGGCTGCTAACTGGTCTGGTTTGATACCTTAAAAATAGCAGCCTAACTGTTTGCAATAAGCAGCCCACTATCCAGTCAAAAGGGAAACCATCCAGGCTGGGCTGTTGGCTGCTCTGGTTTAGGTGCATTTAACAGCAGCCTAAACCATTCGCAGGCAGCAGCCCACCACCCAGTCATGAGGGTGGAGATAGCTTGATCCATTCACTGCAACAATCTTTTCTACCACATCAAGGTAGCCAGTCACACAGAGGTCCATTCACATCACCACACACCAACCTCACAAAGGTCCAATCACACCACCACACACCAACCAGAAAAGGGGAAGCCAGCAGCCAGTCCCACAGAGGTCCAGTCACACATCACACAACCACAGTAGACAATAGCTGCTGCTGACAGCTGATGAGTGCTCTGGTTTTGATACCTTAAGAAAGCAGCCTAAACCATTCACAGTAAACAGCCCACAATCCAGTCCAAAGGGAAGCCATACAGGCTGGGCTGTTGGATGCTCTGGTTTAGGTGCATTTAATAACAGCCTAAACCATTCTCAGGCAGCAGCCCACAACCCAGTCAACAGGGGGAGACAGCCTGAGCCATTCACTGCAACATGCCCCTCTACAACATCAAGGAGCCAGTCACACAGATGTCCATTTACACCACACACCAACCCCACAAACGTCTATTGACACCACCACACACCAAACCCGCAAAGATCTATTGACACCACCACACACTAACCCACAAAGGTCTGTTGACACCACCACACACCAACCCACGAAGGTCTATTGTCACCACCACACACCAACCCCACAAAGATCTATTCCCACCACGACACACCAACCCCACAAAGGTCTATTCACACCACCACACACCGAACCCACAAAGGTCTATTCACACCACCACACACTGATCCCAAAAAGGTCTATTCACAGCACCACACACCGATCCCAAAAATGTCTATTGACACTACCACACACCAACCCCACAAAGGTCTATTTACACCACCACACATCAACCCCACAAAGGTCTATTCACACCACCACACACCAACCCCACAAAGGTCTATTCACACTACCACACACCAACCCCACAAAGGTCTATTCACACCACCACACACCGACCTCACAAAGGTCTGTTCACACCACCACACATCAACCCCACAAATGTCTATTCACACCACCACACACCAACCCCACAAAGGTCTATTCACACCACCACACACTAACCCCACAAAGGTCTATTCACACCACCACACACCAACCCCACAAAGGTCTATTCACACCACCACACACCAACCCCAGAAAGATCTATTCACACCACCACGTAGCTGCTAACTGCTCTGGCTTGGATACCTTAAAAAGCAGCCTAAACCATTTGCAATAAGCAGCCCACAGTCCAGTCCAAAGGGAAGCTAGCTGGGCTGAGCTGTTGGTTGCTCTGTTTCACATGTCATTTGGCAACTGCAGCCTAAACCATTCATACCAAGCAGGCCACAATCCAGTCAAAAGGGGAAGCCACCAATCCACAGTATACTGTCAGCACACAACAATGGACAACCAACCATGAGTACCCAGCTACCTTCATCCTGATGGTCTGCTGTATCACCTTGGAAAGACATTAAACTGGTGATCATTACAAGGAGTGCAGTCTTTCATCACCTGTGTGATATCAGCATTGATGTCATCATGTACGTGCACCAAGGCCAACCCACTTAAGCATACATCAGACATAGTGTTTCATAGCCAATGCATCACTGAACACTGAATCATCTCTGTGCAGAGGAAATACTGGCATGGTGGGCAGAAGTGTTAATGCGCTATTTATATTTGGATAAAATGCTGGGGCCAGCTGCTGTAGGGTTGAAATGATGGTGGTTGTCAGCTTGTCTCGTGCATCTGCTCTTCATCTGCCTACCCATCAGTGAAGCTCATTTTTGAAACTGGACAGACTGGATATGTTAGTCTTGTATGCTTTGTACAATTCCCCCACTTTCTCATCATCTTCCAAACCATGCAGTATGGATGGCACCAGATACTGTGCAATGAAACGTGGGCAGCATTCTATAAGTTGGTCTTTTATTTCACCTATGACATGATCCAGGAATGGAATGAACATGTTCTTTCGATAGTACTTCTCTGGATCAGCAGCACCAATGTTGCTTCTTTGAGTCTGCCTTCCACAGATCTTGGGAACACATTATTTTACCATAACTCTGGCTGCCAGCTGTTTGACTTTTACATACAGCTCTGAAAAAGAGTTGTCAGCATTTTCTCTCATAGCTTGAAGAATGTCAGTGACAACCTTTGCTTCTGCACAAGCCTGAATCAAGTTAGTCTGTTCCTGCTGCAGGCACAGATGAAGCAGCTTAATCATATCAAGCACAGACTCCATTGTAACCAGAGCTATAGTGAAACTGAATCTTGTAATAGAGTACAGATATCTGTCAGCATCTTTGTCATACTCAGCAATACACTCTAAAGTGGTGACAAGGATGACATATTTATTCTTGAAGCTGTGCAGACAATCATCCTGACTCATCCACTGGGTGTTGCCAGGTGCCTGAGTGAAGTACTTTTGTCTTCATCTTCATCCTCACATAGGAAGTTTGTGAATTCCTTAATGTAGGCTAGATATTCATTGAGACGTTTAGTGGATGTATTTAGCTTCTGGAAACAGGGCTTGAATTCTTGTGTGTACACCATTAAAATGGCCAGACACGTTGCTTCCTCTGTCATAGCCTTGTTCTCAGAACGCCTCCTTATCTACACCCCATGCTGTGAGTCTCTGTACAAAGAGATCAGCTAAGGTTTTTCCTGTGATGCCATGCGTTTCCACAAATTCAATGAAGTCTTCATGGATTTCTACATTTCTGTCACTTCTATGAACATAATGTAGAGCCAGAGTCACTTGCTTCTTATGAGAGATGTCAGTTCCATCAGCAATTAAACTCTACTCAAACTTTTTCTCTGAACCTGCAACTCAATAAGATTAATAATTTCATTCTGAATTTGTGGCGAAGTGTACAGTGCATTTCGTGGACCCTCCCTTAAATGGTCAGCGAGTACAGAGTCCACTTCTGCCATGTATTCAAGCGATGCTTTAAAGTTTCCTGTGCAAGCCAGTTTTCCACATAGTGGCAAATTCTGTCTTCCACAGAGAAGAATTATCCACACAATATGTGTCAAAGCATGAACTGTGCGTTCTTGCAACTTCTTATCTTTCTGAGCAATACACTAATAAGCTGTTTGCAGTTGGCTAGAGCACATGCCTACAACACCCAGCTCTGCTGCTGCCACAGGCACTGACAGTTTCATGACATGCCTACAACACCCAGCTCTGCTGCTGCCACAGGCACTGACGGTTCCATGACATGCCTACAACACCCAGCTCTGCTGCTGCCACAGGCACTGACGTTCCATGACATGCCTACAACACCCTGCTCTGCTGCTGCTTTAAGCACTGATGGTTCCATGACATGCCTACAGCACCCAGCTCTGCTGCTGCTACAGGCACTGATGGTTCCATGACATGCCTACAACACCCAGCTCTGCTGCTGTCTTAAGCACTGATGGTTCCATGACATGCCTACAGCACCCAGCTCTGCTGCTGCTACAGGCACTGATGGTTCCATGACATGCCTACAACACCTAGCTCTGCTGCTGCCTTAAGCACTGATGGTTCCATGACATGCCTACAGCACCCAGCTCTTCTGTTGCCACAGGCACTAACTGTTCCATGACATGCCTACAACACCCAGCTCTGCTGCTGCCACAGGCACTGATGGTTCCATGACATGCCTACAACACCCAGCTCTACATCTGCCACAGACACTGATGGTTCCATGGCATGCCTACAGCACCCAGCTCTTCTGCTGCCACAGGCACTGACTGTTCCACAACATGCCTACACACTCAGCTCTGATGCTGTCACAGGCACTGATGGTTCCATGACATGCCTACAACAGCCAGGTCTACTGCTGCCACAGGCATTGATGGTTCCATGACATGCCTACAACACCCAGCTCTGCTGCTGCCACAGGAACTGATGGTTCCATTACATGCCTACAACACCCAGCTCTGCTGCTGCCACAGGCACTGACGGTTCCATGACTTGCATAAAACAAATAATCTTATTACTTCTGAAGGATGAAAGGATTACTGAAGCTTTCCACAATCTAAAAAAAAAACTTACCCAATATTGGACTGTCTTTCTGAAACCACTGCAGATACCACAGGATTGGACAGCTTTTAGGCTTGCCTGCTGAAAAGAAGCCACTTAGTATATGCTGTTGCACAATACATGACAGAAGCAATCACGTGTTTACTCAGTAAAATAAGTGCACAGATGTTGCCGGGCTGATGCTGCCTTACTCATTTCACAGAATATGAGCAGCTCTACAGTTCTCACCTCAAAAAGTCTTCCTCCTCTTCTTTCAGCTCTTTCCATTAGGGGTCACCACAGTGTAAGAGCGGTCCACAGAATGATTGGCAGTGGAGTTTTACTGTGTCAAGTTGCCAGCCCAGCACCCAACCTTCCATAGAAGGCACATACATGCACACACTCACACCTAGGGCCAGATTTAGAGTGTCCAATCCACCTGCAGCATGTCTTTGGGATGTGGGAGGAAACCAGAGCACATAGAAGATACCTGCGTAACCGCAGTGAGACTATGCAGACTCCACGCAGAAGGCCCCCCAGCCAGGAATTGAACCAAAGAACCTCTTGCTGTGAGGCACCAACACTAACTGCTGAACCAATGCAGCCACACCAGAAAGTGCTTCCTACATAATACAAAGGCAATGACAAATTATGCATGACATAATCACCACAAAGCTGGCAGTAACAGGCTTGAAAAATCTTTGTTGCATGTGCACTGAGCTCACATTTAAAGGATCCTTCCTAAATCCATCCATTGATGTGTTCAGTTATGCAGTGCCATAATTGGTAATGGTGATAGTTTCAGTGACAAATGAAAAGTGAGAAAATGGTCTACTACATACCAAGTATGTCATTATATATTTTATTTTTGCCTATCAAAGGTGGATCACAATTGTAAGGCTGAACTTGAAGCCCTGTACATTGTAGTGGTTTATACTTAATGGTCAGTTATGCACAACAGTTTTAATATACAGAGTCAGGAAGTCCACTGAACTTGCTGATAGCTGTGCTGCATTTTCCAGAAGAGCTGCACGCTTTGCCTTCCTCTACTGGGCACCTGATATTTGTTTTCATTTCAGAGTAGACTCCACTCCTACAACATAAACTCACAATCAAAAATGCACATTTCTCCTGCCTAACCAAAGTCAGGGCAATGCAATGCAAACTTACATTTTTACAGGCAACATTCCAATGAAAAACTGACTGCCCAAGAGCTAATTTATGGCCAGAACATTATCTACTTACATGAAAATTGTGTACCACTGTCACATGTACTTCAAAGCCATGCAGCATGCAGAAGGCTAGTGGAGCCCAGCTACATCTCAGATTCAGTCACAGACTGGATGCTAATATTACAATGAAAATAAGCAGCAGGAATGCATAAAAAAACTCACTTCATGCCCAATAAGTGCAAGTTCAGCAACTTTATTTTTCTCTACTGGGGCAAGGAAAATGGACAGGATTTCTAGCTACCAGTACATCTAATATTCCAGGCACGTTGAAACTTAAAGCAGGCTACCTGCCAACATTTCAGTCACAGATTGGTTATCCAGAGAAGCTTTAAAACAGGGACAGCAACTTTTTCCAGCATCAGGTCTGATGAGAAATGGAGAATCTGCAATCAGCTTACATGTTTACACAGAAATTCACGACACCACTCAACCTAAATACAGTATAATACAAGATGCCACGACGGCCACAGTATAATGCAAGATGCCACGAAGGCCATGGTATAATGCAAGACTCCACGACATCCACATATAATGCAAAAAGAACCAAACACAAACAGGCAGGTTTTTCTCTTGTTCCACTGTATTATACATTTGCTAAGGCAATAGCAACAGGGTAGTGAGCTATAACACTCTTAAGTTGCAATTCTATAACAAAATAACAGTGCTACACACCCCTGAAGTTTTATCCTTTGCTCCGACTGCTTCATGTTACAAGTAAAAGTTCAGATAATCTCCCCAACTGATGTATTTGTAACAAGAAAGTTTCAGCCAATAGTGCCTACAGCGCTGAAAAAATAGCGCAGCACCTTAAATCAAGGTTATGACAGTGAAGACATGAACTAGAACTGGGTCAGTCTTTGAAAGGCTCTTTCCCTTTGGTATGCCATTACAAAATATGCAGGTCTATCCTCAGCACTTCCAGTGCAGCACACCTCTGAATGGTGACACTTCAAGATGGCACAATATTTAGTAAAATAAAACAAGCACTCAGACTGCTGACCACAATGGAAAATTGCTGCTTTGCCAGGAATGATCTGCACCCGT